>NW_017306519.1:261489-273935 GCF_000935625.1 Nanorana parkeri | reverse complement strand
AGGAAAGTAAAATATAATCAAAATTATAATTATAATATACATATCTTTTTTTGTCATTTGCACCATCTTTTGAAGTATCCATTGTGTTTATAGGTGGTTTTGGTTTCCTTTAATATTTTTTTTTTTACTTTTATACATGCCCATACAGTTTTTATAGCATTTTATAGTTGCCTTATAAGGGAAGAGTCACTACTCTGATGAATCAGTGACTTCTGCATACAACAGTCTTCTATCAATAGAGCTAAAAGCTGAAATAGCTGAATATGTGAAAAGGAGACTAGATGCTCCATCCCCTGGCTAGGCAGAAGGCATAATATTAATAAACAATGTTTCAGATTTAAGTAGCTGAAAAATAATGTCATAACATTTGTAGTTTTTTAGCCTTGGCAATAATAAAGAAAATAGGTACAGAAACCTATGCTTCTCATACCCGCTCTAGTATGCAGTACAAATCTTTTTTCATCTTAACAAACAGTTAAGATTTAACAAAATTGCCCTTACTGATCTCTGTAGCTGCAGCCCCCATGGAGTAAGCCACTTACAAAAGATTGCAGCAGAACTCTCCCAGTTTTACTTTCTTACCGTAACTCAATAACCTAACAAATCGCTTTTACAATAAAGGGGCTAATTTATGAGAACTAGAATAACATGGATCTGGTGCTTGTGGCAACTAACATGCTTTTAACTATTTCAAATACAACAAGCATTTTTGGTTGCCATGGGCATATACATTTGTGCCATTTTGCTTCACTTAGCCCACGTATTATGAAAGTGAGCATTCAATTGTCCCATGTAGATATGGGAAACATGTCCATTAACAAAACTTTAGCTGCAGCTTAAGTCAGCTTGGAACAGCTACAGTGGCACACCTATGGAATTCTTCGCTTCTTAGAAACTCTTGCTTCCTCCGGCTCATACTCCATCTCGACTGTATACCCTAGACTGCAAAACTTTAGCACTTTACTCTCGGTAAAATGGATACTTCAAGAAGTTATGCAAGCAGAACAGAAAAGGGCAGGCTATGAGCTTATATTGCTGCCCTGCCTCATACTATCAAACGTTATGGAAATATGGAGTTCTACTTTAAGATACTGTTACTGGCCCAGGAATACAATAAGGGATATAATAGGGGCTATTTATAAAGAGGTAGCAATTGGAAGTTGTTTTTCACTCCCTCATTTACAGATTTTTGTTTGCCATGCATTCACCAATATCCATCAAATAACCAAGAAACTAGAAAAAAAGTGTGCTGAAAAGGCAACTATACAGGTGAAACTCGAAAAATTAGAATATCGTGCAAAAGTTCATTTATTTCACTAATGTAACTTAAAAGGTGAAATTAATATATGAGATAGACTCATTACATGCAAAGCAAGATAGTTCAAGCCATGATTTGTCATAATTGTGATGATTATGGCTTACAGCTCATGAAAACCCAGATCCACAATCTCAGAAATTTTTTGGCAGTGTGGGCAGGTGCCAAGTCCTGCTGGAAAATGAAGTCAGCATCCCCATAGAGCTCGTCTGTGGAAGAAAGCATGAAGTGCTCCAAAATCTCCTGGTAGACGGCTAAGTGAATTAGTGAAATAAATGAACTTTTGCACGATATTCTAATTTTTCGAGTTTCACCTGTAAATAGTCCCTCATACTATATGCAAGGAGGGCATATCAGTGATTTTAGAAAACGCATTAGAAGGGATTAACAAAGAGAAATAACAACACAGGTATTAGAAGTATTAGTCGTCTTTCCCATTCCAACAGTACTAGGAGACCTGAGACAAAACATTTAACTTATAATTTCATGAGCATTAAATTTTGCCAGCAGAAGGGTTAAAAGACAGGTTAGATAGAGGAAGGAACATGAATCCAGATCTCAAATCATGGGTGTATTAGATAGAGAGAATCCCAATTCTATAATCTAGTCTTAGCGCAGAAGTGCAGTCACTACCATAAACCAGTAAGACAGAAGAGGAGGAGCCACTATATACTCATAGAAGAGTAGAAAGGAGGTACAGTATACCCCTATCTGTACCATGTGGCAAAGACTATTACCTGAGTCCAGAAAGGGCTTTACTGTATACAGATACAAGAGTTATAAAACCCGCCTTTAACACAAGAAACTCCATCCCTGCAGAGCACTCTCTCGGAGTGCTCTGCAGGATTGTTGCAGCCGGATTGTTGCACCAGTCTAGTGTTAGACAAGAGTAAACATGCCATGTTAGCCAGTCTTTGTGCCTGTTCAAGTCTTTTTCAGTACCTTTTAGGTACATGTAATATGTGTGTGATAATTTTATGTTTTTTTAAATCATATTAAAAATAACACTTTGAAGGAGAACTCAAATCAGAATGAAAAAAATAACTAATAAATAAATAAATAAGTGTTAATACCTGTAGGTATGCTTGTACCAATGCTTTAAAATCAGTTTTCAGCAGTTTTGTTGAGATATGGAATCTCAGTTTTTAAAGATATGGGAGGGGCTACAGTTGGAGAAAATTACACTGTATGCAATACACAGCTATATTCCCAACACCCAGAAACTTAGGGTCCGATTCATATATCTTCTGCCCAGCGTATAGCTGGGCAAATGCGGTTCACATGGCACTACCACCCCTAGATGGTGCTGAAGACCATAGGAGTTTCCTTGGCTCCATCTAGTGGCTTGTTAACAGCATTTGCCCAGCTATATGCTGGGTGGAAGATTTATAAAATCAACCCCATAGTGTTGTACTAGGCAGGCTTTTGCTTATTTTTACAAAACGGTACTCTTCTTCCCAACAGTGCATCTAAATGAAAAAAAAAGCAATTTACGTACCATACTGGATCTTGTAGAGGTTTTGCATTAAGATGTATCCATACCCAAAACGTTATATTTGGATACAGCGTGAAAGGGTTAGAACCGATGTCACTTTTTTTTAATGCTATCAATATCCTATTGGGGACATTTGCCTTTTGAAGTAAAAGGAAATCTCTCCACTATGAGGGGAATCCCCTCACAGACAGCGGTGACCAAATACAAATATTGAGGGTGAATTTTCCCAGTGGGTACATGTATAGCTGGAAGGGGTTATAACTGTTCCTTACACTATTCAAAACTAGAAAAAAAGTTTGGCTAGTGATATATTTTAAAACCACTGCATACTGTTATTTGTCAAAACGCAGTCATTAGATAAGTCAGGACTATTGCTAAATAGCCAACATGACAAGAAGAGGTGACACGTGGATTATTATGTGTGCAAAAGGCGAGGTTTGCTGTCTTGGTTGGACTATAACACACTGCACAGAGACGGCTTAACGTGGAAGGAAAAGGTCAGAGGAGAGAGCATTAACATTTGTTTCTACACACAGCTTAACTGAAAACCACTGTACCACTTACAGACTGCAGCATGCGATGTGGAGTCAGGCAGTGATGAGGAAGAGTGAAAATGATAATAAATACATGTAAAAAAAAAAAGGGAAAAAACAAAATAAACATTCAAAATTAAAAAACATCCAACGACACATAAAGATGACTTGCTTTCAGTAGTACATGCCATGAATTTAAAGTTGACGACAACCTGTGTCTTGCATAGGTGTAAAGAATAGTGATGGCCAGTATCCCATAGCAACGCATAAAAAACTAGTAAATAAGCACGTAATAAACTTTGCTTCAGATGCTGAATGTTGACTCCTGATTGGCTACTAAGGGCACCTCGCGTGCCTCCAAGGACTGGACATCCCGCCATAGAGCCTCCAAGGACTGGACCCAGAGCGCCTCCAAGGACTGAAACCTCAGCACCTCCAAGAAATGGACCCCGAGTATCTTTAAGGAATGGACTCCAAAGACTGGACACCCAGCATCTCCAAGGATGGCAGCTCAAGTATCTCTCTCAGCACAGGTCTCCTTAAAAAAAAAAAAAAAAAGGCTGTGATGTGAACCGTCTTCACAGCAAAGAAGGTGTTTCCATGGAGACGTGCGTTATACTGCACAAACGTGAACAGGGCCTAAAAAACAAGATGAAGACCGAGTGAAAACAGACGCTGATTTTTTCATCTGTTTCCCGCTGGCTACAATGAGAAAACATGGAGTAGAACGCCATCTGGTTGTATGTTGTTTATGCTCAGGTAATGTCAATGACAGGCTTTGTGAAGAAGCAGCTTTTCTGCTACAGGAAGACATTAAAGCCCCATTTTTAGGCAGGGTTCACGCCTAAGCGACGTTTGTGCGCGTTTCTGATGCACATTTTGTGCGTTTCATGCACATAAATCAAATCGTGCATTTTTGTGAGCAGATTGTAGCTTTTTGATGTCAATCAGCAAACGTGCATAAAACACACATTTTCAAGCATTTCCTAACATGTAACAGGCATTTTGCTTCTTGCGACAAAAAGCTCAAATGTGAACAGAGCCCAAGAAATTAAATGGGTTTTTTGGGGGGGCATATTTTTTGATTGTTTTATAGGGCAGAAAAAGCGCTACAAACCGCTTAGTGTGAACCAGGCCTTAGGGTTAGCAGCGGATTACTGCAGTGAGAATCTCGGGCAGAAATCACAGGCGGTTCCAGAAAGCTGCGGGCGCTCCACCTGTACAAAGCAATGTAAGGTTGACAGGAGCCTCAACTGTCCGCCATTATCTGCTTCTATTTGCATGTATCTGCACATTACCTGTGGCTAGGGACAGGCTACTGGCCCTTGACACAGACAGATTGAGTCCGGGGCCGGTCACTTGTCCCTAGCTGCAGGTAACTGCTGCTATTCAACAACTGCGATTCCAGTCACGGAAAGCCAAGCTTCTTGGTGCAGAAATCCACTGCTGGCCCATAAAAGCCGTGTGAATGGGGGCCTACGGAGTAAAGGTACATTTTTAGATTGTAAGCCCTCATGGGCAGGGCCCTCCTTACCATCTTGTCTTGAATTGTCTTGTGATTGTAATGTCTTCCTTATATTGTAAAGCGTTGCGCAAACTGTTGGCGCTATATAAATCCTGTATAATAATAATAACACATATCCCAATTATTGCTGTATATGTCCTATTGGGGAAATTTCCCTTTATCTCCTGTCTATTTGATAGGTCTCACAGAAAATGAGGGGAACACCTTCCATAGGAGGAGGAGGAGGAGGAGGAGGAGAAGGAGAAGAAGTCACCCTCACTTCTTGTCCATTTGGCAGGCGTCAGAGCAGAAAGTGAGGGGAAATCTCCCCACTTCCGGATTATATGAAGGTTACAGAAAGGAACAGAAATGGACAGGAAATCTCCCCACTCTCTAACTACCTAAAGGGTGACGGACAGAACAGTAAGTGAGAGGACATCTTCTTACTTCCTGAATGAAGGGTGTCCGACAGAATAGAAAGTGAGGGGAAATCTCCCCACTTCCTGATGTGAGGGGAAAAAAAAACCTTTCACAGGGGTTTTGCTGCCCCAATATTAGATTTTCATTCATTTCCTGCCACAGAGATACAATGGGAAGGCTAGAGGAAATCTCCACTTAGTTGTCACTGGAACAGGCGTCCACATTGGAAGACTCTTGTTCCGATGACAAGTAAAAACTGTTGGATTTCCCCCGCTGAAAATGGTCATCAAGACAAATAAAAGAGGGTAAATCTCCTCAGTTGGAATACAGACATCAATAAAAACCTGACAGGGATTCAACCTTTTCCTACCCTATCCCAGACAAAAAAAGGATTTGACTGTAGGTACACTTTAAACCAAATAAGAAGTTTTGGTTGGAGTTGAGCTCAACCATTATAGTGAAGGGCACATGGGTGCCCATGCTCCAAATCTGGCAGGCTGGAAACTACATTCACCATCAAATAAAGGGCCCTTTACTATAATATCTGTGAGGCCAACATAGCAGATCACTGGGAAATGGGCTTCAAGGTTTTAGCATATCCATTTCAAATACTAAAAGACTTTAGAGGTATATGCTAAAACTCCAAAACGCATTAGATAAGATTACAACAATCCAACAAAGCATCTTTGAATAACAACCATTCATCATTTCCTGTAAAGGGGGATGCCACTCCGGACTGGAGTAGAGTGCGCAACTTTTTGCTGTACCACATTTGCTTTCCACAATACGTAAGGAGCTGTTGGGTCATTACATTTTGACCATGTGAGGAGCCGATATCATGAAACATGATGTTTATTGTTTGGGCCCAGAATCTTTTCTTTTCCTAAAAACCTGACAGAGGTTATACCTCCTGCACTATATCAAAATAAAAAAAGCAGAATATGGCTAGCTCTCCAATTTAAATTAGCTTTTTGTCAAATCTGCATTTAGGGACTTTTAAATAAATGTTTATGAAGTGCTGGATAGATGCATCTATGGCACTCTAAAGCCCTGTATTTTGCATGCCAACATATACTGACTCAGTGCATGGCACAACACCCTTGCCATTATTTTAACACTGCCACACAAGAGGCTCTGGTTGCCACTCCTGGAAGCTGGGACTGTTAACACACCTCACATAACTACCTGCTGGTCTCAAGGCTAAACCTCAGACGCGCGACATATGGGATATGTATGAGAACACAGAGAGATCAGGTGTGCCGAGCAGCTCCTCTGTCTATAAATCTTTTACAGAACACATACAAATGAGATATACAAATGAGACTGAACAATCTCAGAAAAAGTCAGTTCACTTTTTATGTACAGACTGTATCATCTGAAACAGGTTTAACCTACAAAATGGCTGCTTTCTCTGTTGCTAAGCAACAGCTGGCACTTTAACCCTTCTCGCTGGACCTTCAGTCATAAAAAGATAGAATAGCCAGGTTTCCACAGCAACCAGGTGCTTCCTTTTGCTTTCTAATCTTGACTAGAAAATGGATACGTGGAATTTGATTGGCTGCTATGGACGATGCTGACACTTTTGTATCCTCTTCCCGCCTACGTCTCCAGAATGACGCTTGAAAGGGATGTGCGTTGCCATTGACAACCAGATTTCAGCTGTTGTTATTGTTCCACGATGGGTTACACAATTCTTAACCTGGTTGCTATGAGCAAATATATCACATTTTCCTTTTTAGCTTGTTCCCACCACAATGTATAACACGCTGGCACGTGCTTTATAATTGTCTTGCAATGCGTTATTACCCTTTTGTTTATTTTTTTGACTTGATGCTATTACTAATTGCTGCAGTGTGTTGGGATGCGGTACAGTAAGTCGCAACGAGCTGTGCCAAAATGAAACCAAAAGCAGTGCACTGGTGTCAACTGAAACTGTAGGAAATAACACTATAGGACTTGTCCTTGCGTTGGGAATGCATTGGGGCTACATTGGGCAACGGAGTCCAGCACTGCTGCTGTGAATGAAGACTTAAAGTAAGCTCTGGTTTAAAAAAAAATGCAGGCAATGGCCAGGGACGGACGTGAAACAAGCATACAGCCAGTGAATTCTGAACTCCTGCCCTGCATGCTTAGTCCAGGTCAGGGACTTCCTATGTAGCAGAGTCAGGATCAGGAAGTCAGCAATAGCATCTCCCTTGTTTTTAGATTGACGGAACATTCCAAGCTTTTGGGTATTTGACCGGTAAAATGTTATCAACCTGGACATGTCCCTGATTTTTAAAACCAAAAGGTCTTGCTGCTCCTATTAAAGGAATTTACAAAGACTGGGGCAGACAGAGGCTGGAGCAGGTGAGCATGGCAACTAGGGTTGCACAGATACCAAGTACAGTACTCGGTACAAGTAAGAGTGCATGTACCGATACTTTTGAGCTCCAAGACTAGACTAGAGACACATTCAAAAATTAGGAGGCAGCTGTCATGTGTAAGGAGCACACGGAGCTCCTGGGATTTGTACATCTCTGTTTTAATGTACGATTTTGTTTTTATAAATATAAATAAAGGGATGCACAGATACCAGTTTTGCGAGTACGAGTACTGGTACTTGCCGAGTACCTACAAGTACGAGTACTGATACATTTTTGTTTATTGTCATGTGACAGTTTTTCTAAAACAATACAGACTAATGATTTCAGGACAGTGGTGGAGTGCCAGAGCCAGGTCCCAGCTGCAACCGCTGCAACCCTGGTAGTTCTCATGAAAATGCCAAGTATCTGCACTGGTACTCGAAAAGTATCTGTGCAACCCTAATGGCAACCAATCAGCTTCTAGCTTTCTTTTTCAACGTTAAAACTGAACAAGCTGAAGAGAGAAACAAATTGGTTACTGCCCACAGCTGCTCCAGATTTTCTCTGCTCTAGTTTTAGTAATTTCTCCCCCATTGTTTTTTTCCATGTTTTGGTGCACTCATTGTTTCATTCCATGTTAATCCCAATTATCAGCTCTGGCACCTTTTGATATAAATTTTTAGAATGATTAAAGTTTTTGATATAATCTGTAAAGGTGACCAGCTTCCTGTAAACGATCATAACAAAGCCTTAGTCCGGCTGTGCTGGCATAACCAAACCACGCTCAGGCTTATATCTTGGCTGACCCTGTTATAAACACAAATGCTCAGCTGAGTGTTCATGTTTATACTAGGGAAAAGGGTATCAGAGACCTCAGACTTTGCCAATACTGACTTATCATAGGAGAACAAGAATGACTGAAACAGCTTTATTAAAGTGCATCTAAAGCGTAGCTTTGTCTTTAGTTTGTGTTAGATACTGCATACTTCAAACCTTCTGATTGACTTTTCCACCCTAAAAGTTGAAGGTGTATGTTTGCCATACAGACAATGGATTGTGACTGTACTCAGCTAGCTCATGTTATGGGTAATTTAGGGTGGTCAGACACCAGTAGAATTCGTTTGAAGAAAAACGTATGGAAGGTTCGTTCGATATTCTAATAGTTAATGGGGCCAAATCGATAATCATTTTTGACTATAGCGATGAAGAAAATCGAAGAGGCAGGATGGAAAGGAACAGAATTCAAAGGAATTAAATTCTAACAGTGAATGTGGTTTTCATTCAGGGAGCTTCATTTACAGACACTCCTCGGTTTACGTTGGGGTTACGTTCTGATCAATCCATCGTAAGTCGTTTGTATCGTAAACCGAGGAGTGTACTGTACTGCTGCCGTCCGCAGCAGAATGTACAAAATGAGGAGCAATAGCCAGACTGCTATTGGCTATTGCAATAGCCAGACTGCTATTGTGGTAGCCAATAGCAGGCTGGCTATTGAAACCCTGCCCACTAAGAGGAGTGGACCGTAGAGAGAAAGTTCTCTCTCAGGTCTGCTCCTCTGCTCAGTGGGCGGGTGCAATAGTAAGCCTGCTATTGGCTATTGCAATTAGAAATAGCCAATAGCAGTCTGGCTATTGCTCCTGGCTTCTTCCATTCATCTGTCGGCTACAGAAGCTAGCCGGCAGGAGAATGCAGCTGCGTGGGTGAGGCGGGGCGCCTCAAGGATAATTACTTGAGAGTTACGATTAACTCTCAAGCACACAGAAACTACAGTTATCAGGCACCTGGGTGTCGAATAACGGGGAGTCTACTGTACAGTAAAGTCGAAAGATCGTAAGGCTGGGCACACACCTTACAACCATCGCAAGACTTTTGTCTTGTGATGGTTGTAAGGTACTTAAAAAAACGTACGATCTGCCTATGTTGCATAGGCAGATCGTACTTGCTGACCGCAATGCCGAACGGGCAGTGTGCGCTTGCGCACACCAGCCCGTACGGCTGTTATCGTATGGACATGCCACAAACCCGCCAAACATCGTACGATGCTCGGTGGGTTTTCGAACATGTCCGTAAGTTTAAAGTCGTGCGACCTTACAGTAGTAGAGGTCGCATGGCTTCCACACACCTTACGATAATCGTACGATCGCGGGATTTCCCGCGATTATCGTACGATTATCGTAAGGTGTGTGGGGACCTTAACTCGATCTATCATAACCCAAGGAGCATCTGTATTCCAAAATTGAATGTTAAACTCAAAATTTCGAATTACATTTGTCAAGTTTCCAAAGGCATTATCTAAGGTTCTAAGAAGATTGTTCCTATGAAAGTTTGTATGAAAATCTAGCAATGGCCAGCTTTAAGGTGCCCATACACTGTTCAAAATCCCGCGATCGTACGAGAATCGAACAGTGTGAACGAAGACGTGCGACCGTTTCTACTGTACGGTCGCACGTCTTTTGTCTAAGGAGCATGTCAGAAAACCAGGTGAGAATCGTACGATTTTCGGCTGGTTTCAACGGTGCTCGGGAGACAAATGCCGAACGGGCCGGTGTGCGCACGCGCACACTGCCCGTTCAGCATTGCGGTCATCGGAAGCCCGCCGCTCAGGGGGGCGGGATGCGATGATCGAGAGTGCGATCTGCCTGTCCAAGATGGGCAGATCGTACCTTTTTTTAATCACTTTATAACCATCGCAAGACTAAGGTCTTGCGATGGTTGTACAGTGTATGGCCACCTTAAGCCCTCGTTCACACCTGAACGGTTTGTAGTGCGTTCTACGCTCGACGAACGCTCAACAAAACGCTCAAACATCTAAATCCTATTGTATTCAATGGGTCTGGTTCACATCTAGGCGTATTTCAGCCCGTCCCTAACGCGCTACAAAACGGCCCACGCCTGAAAAGGTACATGTACTACTTTGGGCCGTTTTTGTTGCGCGTTTCCATTGGTCTACAGCCAAGTAGCCCTCGGAAACGCGCGTTTGTCGCGCAATTTTTTTTACCGCGTATCGCGGTAAAAAAAACGCGCGACAGACGTGCATATGCAATACGCCTAGGTGTGAACCGGGGCTTAGAGTGGTCCTAGATGATATGATGATCACAAATTCTGATCTTAGTTCTCATATTGGTGACCATTATCTCGTTATTTTTTTTGAACCTCAAGAGGACGATAATGAGCACACTCCTTCTCAGTGTTGGAGTTTTGGCTACTGTGCCTTCTTAATAGCAAAGTATCCCTGGAAATGATCTTGCCCACTTGTGGTTATGACTTTTCTAAAGCAGATTAGAAATAAAAGGAAGATTCCAATTGGTTGTTATAAAGAAAAAACTCTCAGCGTTTGGGCAGTTTTGATGCCTACTCCTACCTTATAAAGAATGGCTATGAATATTAGTAAATAAATTAGTGAATGACTCCCCGTGATATGCTTCTTCCAGCCAAAGGTTAGAACCTGCTGCTTCAGCTGTCAATATCCAGAGCCTATTAATGGAACTTCACCCAATCTCGGTGATATAATAGATAACAAATTCATGCTGGGAGTTCCGTATACAAATTATCTCCGGTAGATTATTAACAACGCACAGAAGAGCGGAAAAAACATGAATGCATTTCTTGTTCAATGCTCCATATAAAGCAGGTAGAAGGTTATGGATCCATCATGATACAAGAGAAATGGCCAAGGTTCAATCAGTAGTAAGCCAAAATGAATATATTAGTTTTGGGTGGATTAACCCTATCCTTTAGAAACTATTAAAAGTGAAACATTAATAATTATCCTGGATGTGCCAGAGTTGACATTGAGACTGAATTGTATTATTCTCTTCACAAACCTTTGGTTTAATAATAAAGAGGACCTGTCATTTTAGAGATAGCTGCAGTTAGGATAAGCACATGTGGAAAGGCATATTGGTTCAATGCAAGAAGAAAACAAGGAAAATGTTATACCCATGTTCACTAAAGAGAACCTATTACACAAAGCAGTGAGGGCAGCCATTTTGTAAGTTATACTAGTATGAAACTTGCCTATATGGTAGGATCCGCCTTAATCTGCCCCTTTATTAATGCGTGTCAGGCTTCACACAATTCTGCTGCTAAAATTACATTTCAAAATAATGTTACCCCTGAAAAGAAACTTGGGAAACACAAAAGTATGTCACTAAGTAAGCCAATAAGAAAGCACCGCACTTGACAGCCAACAGGATCTTGTCCCTGTCCAACAACCATGCACCTCTATAGTGTGCAGCACTTTCTTCTTAGACCCTGAAAAGAAGACATGGAACATTCACCTGTTCAATTTTTGCAGTAATGAAGAAAGAAATGCCTGTTTTGTGAAGATCTGAAGAATCTGACACTTATGTTAGTCTCAGTTTCCTGATCCCCTGCTGTGCTCAGTAGTTCAATACATACATCCCTATGTCACGGGTGTGTCTTGCAGGGACATAGGGGCACCAGGAGGAACCACAGCACAAAACATGGGGACCAAGAAATTGACACTCCCGGAAGGCTTGGATTCAACAGTATCTTCATCTTGCGGCACAACTGACAGCAGGACAGCTGTGTATTTAAGGTCTCCTATGTGGGGGCAACATAAAAAACTTTATTATAATAACAGTCATTTTAATTATTAAATCCGAACTCCAGCTAAAACTTTTTTTAATTTATGTTGGATAGAATGAGAAAAGTTTAACATTTTTGTCAGGTCTGATTTCTGTTTGTGACCCCAAAAACATCTATACAGGAAAGGTGGGGAGAGGTTGTCAAAGGGACAGCAAGGTATAGAGAAATACATATTCAAAAGTTCGAACCCTCTCTTATGAATTATTTTTTATGTTGGAGAGAG
>NW_017306519.1:247239-261473 GCF_000935625.1 Nanorana parkeri | reverse complement strand
GAGGGACTGTGCCTTTAAAATAAAAAAATAAAAAATAAAAAAAAAATCATACTTTTGTATCATCTACATTACTCAATGGTTCTGACCAAATAATCTGATTTCTGATAAGACATGATAGGACACTTTTCAATATAAGGCATTATGATGTGCACACTACAAACGTAAGGAGCACATACAAATGTTGAGCCGTTACCCTCAGCCTCCTCTCTACTACTACATCTCCTCTCATCAAAATCTGAAGCCTGGTTGGTTGCTACCGGCAATAGCTTTCATTTTTGCTCCAGTTCTTCTAGGTGAGCTTGTTCGTGTAAAGGGTAAATCTCATCAGCCACAAAGATAACAATTGGGCCGTAACCTGCAACAGCCAATTATTTATGAGCCGTCACATAAACTAGATTATTACACCAGTCTGTCACCAAACTTTGACCTGCACTTTCTTTTGTGAAGACATGACTCGCCCCTGCAGGTGAAAGATGCTTTAACTGTTTCGGTTGCAAGGCTGAAACCAACGCCTTACCTTCCTTCACGGGGATTGTGGGCTTCTTTTGGCGAAGTCCGAGCAAGATGAAGAAGAGCACCAGAGGGATGAAGATCTCAAATGCGAGTACCCACTGAAATGCAAGGAGAAAAAACATCAACCTCAATATATTCACAGTCATGGATACAGGAAGAAAGTAATAGTAATAAATGCATGAGTCACAACGCAAGACCTCTAATCCAGACACAGGAAAACACAAGCACATGGGCTGCCGCCACTCACAAAATAGAAACTTTTAAAAGACTCCAGACAGTTTCAGTAATACAACTTGACGCTAATACCAAAGCAATCAGATTTTTTTTTTTTTTGCATCTCAATATTTCTTTATTAAAGTCAAGTCATGTAATGCAGCAAGATGACATTTGGTAAGAAAAATACTCACAGGTGTATGAAACATTAACTAGTCAGTAGTGTTAACAGTAAAAGAACCATACATAGAGTATTACGCCGTATCAAGCTAAGTATTCAATACGTTTTTCTTTCTAATGAACTTGGAAGGGGGAAACATGAGGGGGGGAGAGGGGAGAGAAGACAAAGAAGGGTAAAGTAAAGTATGTACCAGTTGTGTACTCTCAAATAGGGGAAATCAGACAATGCAATAGGAATGTATAATCCATTTTTTCCATGCCAAAAAGAATGCACGATAAGTGTTACTCTTCATTGCAAACATTTTCTCATAGGAGTATTGGGTATTAATCAGCATAATCAGGTGTCTGATGTTTGGGGGAGTTGGTTGTAACCATCTCCGAGTAATTAACAATTTGGCTGCATATAGGATATGTATGATGAGTGCGAATATCAGGTAGGAAATTATCAATGTCGATATGTAGGATGGCGAGTTCTGGACATGGGGAGATAGGCGATGGGTTAAAATGGGAGATTATACGAAAGACTTTGTTCCAGAACCCACGGAGGGACCTACAATGCCAAAGAATGTGTGAAAGTGAACCAATGTTTCCACATAGTCTCCAGCAGAGCGGAGAGTTGGAGTTAGAGAATTTCAACAGTTTGTATGGAGTGTGGTACCACCCATGTACAGCTTTTTGTAGAAGTTCCCAGTGGTTGGAGCAGTGGGATGCTTTGTGGGACAATTGAAGTGCGAGTTTCTACTGTGAATCTCAGAAGGATTTGCCAATCTCCCGTTCCCATTTCAGCATAGGTGGCGTTTTTTGAAAGTGGCAATAAAGACCTAGTAAAATGTAAAACAGAGAGATACTTCTTTTGGTGGGGGTGGTGCTGAGTAGGAATTTATAGAGGTTGGCGTCCACAGGAATTGAAAGCGGTAGAGGATGCGAACTCAGGAAATGTGTCACCTGTAAGTACCGAAACAATTCATTTTTAGGTAGGTCATATTGGTCATACAAGTCTTGTAGAGTTTTAAGTGTACTTTGGGTATAGAGGTCTTGTACGTGTGTTATTCCTGAGTTTCTCCAGCATACCAAGTTTAATTGGGGGATGCAGTGCTCTACAAAATCCAGAGGGATGAGAAATGTGTGAGAGGCTTTGGTAGATGGGAAGAAGAGAGGTAAAGCCTTCCAGGCCGTTAGCGTGGATTGTATGGTTGGAAAGGGCGAGGAGAGGGAGGCCGGGGGTACCTTAAGTGACAAGAGGAGATTCACAATGGAGGTACAGGGTAGTGTAGCCAGCTCCATTTGAGCCCACACTTTGTCTTGTGTTGACACCAATGCTGTAGTTGTGCTAGAAGCAATCAGATTTTTTAAAACACGTATTGTTTTAGACAATAAAGGGTATAGCACAGGGGTGGACAACTCAATGTGGAATTCGGGAGCCAGCCTGTCCAATCCAGGAGCCAGTACAATTTTTTTTTTTTTTTTTAGGAGTCAGCTCCACTGACAACTAGAGAAAACCTTATAAGTTGGGTGGCAGGCGTCATTTTTAAGGAGCATTGGCTACCGGATTTCCTAGATTTGTCCAGATCTTGTCTAGCATTCACTTCACTTACAGGATCAGTGCAAACTCTAGGCCCCTGCTTTACAGGGCCCCTTGACCTCCCCATGTCAAAGTTAACACCCACTCACAACTGTTAAATGCCAACTTACCACTGAAGTTCTGGGATTTGACAATGGAATAACAGGTGCTGTGGCTTATGTTTGGAGAAAGAAGGGCTAGAATAGGGCCAGATCAGGTCACTATAAAAAAAGATGAATTCAATTGTGGTTGCATGATGCTCACACACAGCCTAGCTTCGCCTATACTGTTCATTCATCAGGAGGGCCAGTAGACATCTTAAAGCCCAACCCCATGAATACACAACAGTTACCCTGGCAGTCGGGCCTTCCCTGCAGGGGTTGAGTGCTCTATGCGTAAACAAAAAAGGTGTAATACTTATAACACTGCAAGAGTAATCTTTGTGAAATTCCCAGAGTTGGCCATTGCATTTTTTATGTTTTTGATTGCTTTGCGATTTCAACTAAGGGGGTTATTCACAAAGCTGCCGAAGGCAGCCGAGGGAATTATCCAGCCGAAGTGGAGTGAGCCGAACGCTGTTCGGCTATTCACTTCAGCCTTGCACATCTGATTTCAGCCGTACATCATTCGCCTGAGCCGAAGTGCAGAAGAAGTTGGACTCCAACATCTGGATGGGCTGAGCCGAAACTTCGGCATTCGGCTCGGCTATTCTGCTCGCTACCTCCGTCACAGTCGGCTCCGCCCAGTTGTTGTTGTTTAATGACAGATCAGCGTGCCCCCAGGTCATTTGGGGATGCTGATCTGTCATTACAACTGGGCGGAGCCAGCCGTGAGATCACGGCTGGCTCTGCCCAGCTGTCATTTGTGTGGAGAACGTTCGGCTTCGGGCGACTTTTCTCCACGCTTTGTCTGTCACTACGGCTCAGCCTAGACGAAGCATATGGGTTCGGCACGGCCGAGCCGCTTGGCTGCCGCCGGCTGCTGTACGGGCTATTGTGAATAGCCATACATGCAGCCCTTCGGTTCCACTGAATCGAAGGGCTCATGCGGCCAAAGCGAGCCGAAGGATCAGCCGCAGCTATAGCTGGATCCTTCGGCTCTTCTGTGAATAGGCCTCTAAATATTTGGATTAAAAAGGTTAATTACTCTATCACATTGTCACATGTATGTCCAGCTTTAGAGTCGCCTATGCTGTTAAGCAGGTGTGCTGGTAGATATCCTAAATACATTCTGTGAGTGTTTTGGCACTAAAAGGCTATGTTTGAGCATCAACTGCATATAGATAAAAGATCAACTGCATTTCATTACTTTTTAGCATGTTGCATTAATAATTAAATAAGTTCCTGAGCGTAGTCTGGCACCAAACTCAGGTAACCCATAAAAGTGTAATTTCTTTCTGGTCATGCATTACAATAAAATGTTCTCACTGATAAAACACTAGACTCTCCCTTTAATGATAACTTTCAAATTATGCAGCGCCCCCAACCTATAATGTGTTGAATGTCATAAATCCTAAATTTAATTAAATATAAATAATTCTAATAAATAAATATAATATATATAAGTGATTCAGATAATAAATTATATACATTCATGTGTATGTTATATGAATATAATTTATTTATCTGAATCACTTATATATATTATATTTATTTATTAGAATTATTTATATTTAATTAAATTTAGGATTTATGACATTCAACACATTATATGTTGGGGGCGCTGCATAATTTGAAAGTTATCTGTTTTGACCCAACGGTCGATTTTGCTGCAGCCTTCAAACTAAATTGGCACACTAGCACTTATACATTTTTCTAGGTCCAGCGCAGAATCACTTATATCTATCTCCCTTTAATGATACCTACTTATCACACAACAGGCACATCTTCAGCCAGCATTATTATACCTTGTCCCTTTAAAGGTCACTGCAAGGTTTATTGAACAAGAAGCAAATACCAAACACCACAGTAAATTCATTTTAGTTCATGATTAAATCTTAAAACATTTCACAATATAACCGTCTTGTGCAAGTTACTTCTTGTAGAAAACATTGTCATGATTCTCACAGTCATACAAACAGTTGGGAGAGAATATTGAAGCTTCTTATGGGGTTATCTAGCATACTGCAAGGTGGGTTACAGCAAACACTAATATTTGTGTTATTAAATGATATTTGCTGTGATCCATCAAGCCATTGGTCCAGAGACCACTTTGGCATGCCTTACGTTGTCTACTGTATATGCCTTAAAAATGAACTTTTTATTTGCTCCTGTTTGCTCTGTTAGTCATTTACATTTTTGTGTTATATCTGATAAGTGCACTAAAACTTGTTGATTTTGTCAGAAATCTAGTGAACTTATTAGTCCTTTGTACTCCATCTCTGCTGCTCTGTTATCAGCTAAGGTTGGTCTAAATTCTCTCTGTGGACTACAGAACTCCTCCCCCTATGTTATGGAGATGAGGAGAGGTGTGTAATCCAAAATCAGCAGAGCAGCCTGGGATAACACTGCACCTCCATACATACAGTACAGTAAGTGTTGTCATCCTAGGACAGGAAGTGTGTCACTGGTGGGATCACCAAATGAAAATAAAAAGGAAAAACAAGATTAAAAAAAAAAAGGAAACGTATCCAGTCACCACAACTAAAGGCTGGTAAGCTCTCTTGGATTTAGATACATTTTAAGTGCTACTGCAGCTCTATGGCTCAGAACAAGTATATGAACAAAATAGTCATTGATGAGGAGTTAAAGGAGAACTATGGGGTTAGGGCTTTTCCCCATAGTTCTCCTTAGGGTAACGGGAGGACACAAACTAGCGTCCTCCCGTCACCCTAGGCTCAGTATACCGCGAGCTACAGCACGCGGTTTACTGAGACGCTGCAGCTGAAACGGATCCCGACAATTATGTCTGGATTCGCTCAGCTGCGTGAGTGACAGCTGGCTCTGCCTATCTAGAGGCAGAGCCAGCTGTACCCGCCCCTCCCCCGTCCGATCCGCCAGTCAGCGCTGGAGGATCGGAGCAGGGAGGGGGGAATCCAGCCCCTCCCGTCATGGCAGAGAGCCGTGACAGGATCGAGAAGTGAGCGAACGCTGGTATGTGTTCGCTCACCTCCCGATCTACTGAGCCGACTTGTGACAGTCTCATTGTCACAGGTCGGCTAGAACTATGAGATGAGTGAAAAGCACTCACCTCATAGTTCTCCTTTAAAGTGATATTAAAGTCAAAATGTTTTTAATTGATTTCAAAAGCTGAACAGCTGGTACCCTGAGCACTGGCCCTAATATCGTGTTTTAGGGTGACTCCTTTCCCTTCCAGAGTTCTATGCAGCCACCCTTGTCTGTGGTAGTAAGCTGTATACGTTTCAAAACACACTTAGGCACAGCAAGGCACGCCATTCCCCTGGTCCCCACTCCTTTTTCCTCCCTTCTCCAAGCTAGTAGATAGACGGCTGCTGCAGGCTGCTCTGTCCCTTGTAATCTTGTACTCTACAGGAAGTTCAGGGGGAGCCGAGCTGAGAGAGTTGGAACTTTTTGGAAACTTGCTTGAGCAAACGTTTAAAGAAATACTCTGCAGGGCAATTTATTTGTCTGAACTGAACTAATCACTAAAAAAAATGTGGAGAGTTTAATATTACATTAGGCTTGTTTGTTTGTTCCTAGAACAGAAATCTCTACTTGAAAAGTTTATTGTTTCCCTGTCCTGCTTTTTATAACAAATAGGCCATAGACATATTGAGTTCCAGTGCTTAGTTTACTGCCAATATTCCCAAGTCCATCTCCAGCTCTGTTTCCACTAACTGTATTCTATTAAAAAGGTAGCAATACTCTTCATACTTAATTATTCTTTAAAGTGTAAATCAAACAAAACCATTGTCCCTTATCCAATCAGAGAGCTTCATTCATTGATCAAAATACATCAATTGATCAAAATAAAAGTATTTTCTACATTATTTTCACAGTCGAGGGGAAGTCGCTCAGCACAGTGGTTGTAACAGGACCCAAGGCATCTCTGTAAAGACCTGTAATAGCTGCGGCTACTCCAGTGTTTTACAGGGTCGGATAGCCCTACCGGGATAATTTATGTCTACTTACGTTATGCCAAGCGACACCAGTCAAACTAGATATAAATCTCAATAGCTGGAGTTCAGCTTTTATGTACTACTGACAGCGTTAGTATATCTGTTTAAGAAGTAAAAAAAAAAGCCCAGGGAGCGGATAACCTCCTATGCAATCTCAAGCAGTGTTATTAGCTATACCCAGTTCTCCTCTGTGAACTATAAAACACCCCCCCCATTTTATGGAGATTGGGAGAGGGTGAGTGTTCTGTAGTCCTGAGACCTGAGACACATCCTGGGATAGTGTGAAAATGCTGCTCCTCCATAGATAACGCTACCCCTCCACAGAAAACACTGCTTCTCCATAAATACAGCACAGTGAGTTAGCATTGTCACCCTAGGACAGGAAGTATGTTACTGGCAGGATACACAGGAAAGAATAAAGAAAAAAGCCATAAAAAAGAAAAAGAAAAAACTAATACAGTCACCACATCTAAGGATAGGTAAGCCACAATATACTGTATATATATATATATATGTATATATATTTCCCTGCTGATAAAGTTACTATTGAAGTAGGTCCTTCTACAAATTGCAATAATTAACTGCTCATTTTGTCTTGGGGATGATGAATAAGGTACATTACCTTATTTCTCAATCCCCCGGGAGTCAGCAATCTCTGCTGTCCAACATACCCAGGAAGGGGGCAAGCCTTTCACGTTCTCATATACAATGCAGAACCAGTGGTCGTACATGCTATGTGATTCCAGGCACCGTTGTCTGTAGCATTTTTGTTTCCTGCCCGAGGCAGACGGGGAGAGTGATGTTGGAGAGGGGGCGGAGTCACTCAACCACCATCTGGCTCGTTGTCTCGACCAGCTCCTGGCAACCAGTGACGGGTGGGACGCTGGCCAGAGCATCCCAGGCTGCTAAGAGCTGAGCAGGGATATGTGTATGCCCCTTACATATCTCCTCACTTGACTCTTAGCAACCTGGGACACTCTGGCCAGTGTCCCGCCCATCACTGGTTGCCAGGAGCTTGGTGGGATACTGGCAAGAGCGTACCAGGTTGCTAAGAGCTGGGCGGGGAGATGTGTATGGCCCTTACACATCATCCCGCTTAAATCTTGGCAATCTGGCATGCTTTAGCCAGAGTGGGGGAGGCAGGCACACTGCAGACGTGCAGTAGAACGGCCATGCCACTCTGCCTGCAGCCCCCCCATGACCCAAAGAGATGATCCCTGAGGCAACAGCACAAGACTGCCTCATTAAAGGGACGGATGGCCCTGATTCCAGGGAGCCGTGACCAGTCAGGCAGTAAAGAGGAGAGGCTTGGAAAGACAGATCTTACAAAGATGTGGAAGTCAGCAGGATGGGGGAATAAGGTAATTATGTCATCTTATTCTTATCCTCCTCGGCAAAGTGAGCAGTTAACCTTTGCAGTGCGGATGGAGACCCACTACAAGGGTAACTAAATTAACCCTTCCATTAGACTGGCATTTTAATTAAACTCAGCATGGTAAGAATAATACCAGCATCTATAAAGTGTTTGAAATGATCAATCTAATAGAAAGCACCCCAAAACACGTATATTTGTATGTGGAAAATATAATTCATTCAGAGGGTATTGACAATAAATGGAAAGAAATTGAGAATTAAGCAAAGCAAGGGAGCTTCTTCAATATACATAATGAGGCTGAGAAACACTGGTCTGTAGCTCTGTGCAGAGGAGACAGACAGGCACGCTAAGCTGGTAAACAGAGCAGATGTTGGGAGACTCATTAAGACTCTCTGTGCCGGAGTTGTACGCTGATCAGAGCCCCTTCCACCCACAGAGCCTGTGACGCAGGGAGCGAGCTAGCTTCTGCCATCTCCCCCTTCGGGCGAGGATTGACAAGTAGCATTGGGCACGCTCCACAACGAGAACGAGGAATTCACACCATAATGCAGGAATGTGGCACCCAAAGAAAAGATGCAGGTGCAGGACTAGCAGTAAGGAACACAAGAAAATGACAGCTCATTAAAATCCCAAGTAGACTTTTAAATTTCATTAACAACACCAACACACACACACACATCATGCTCCTTCCATCACATGACCTTCAATTCTTTCTCAGGGGTGCAAACCTTACTGGTGGTCATGGGCAGTCAGAACTAGAAACCTGCATGGCTCAACATAGCTTAACCTGCAGTTTAAACCTGCTAGTACCACAACCCAACTGGATTTATACAGTAGAGTTTGTACTGTGACCCTAACCAGAACCTATTTTTACTCCTGCCACATTACAACAAACCAAGGAACCGTAAGTGGCAGGAGCTGGATCCAGAGTTAGATTTGTTTCTTAATGTAAAGTACAATGACTCAGGCTTGTTGCCTCTCTAATATGCAGGGTCCCTTAAGGTGTCTTTAATGCGAAGGTGAATGCAGTAGAGTATAGGAAATAGAATTAGATCACCACAATACAGTGATGCTCTACCACAAAAAAAGTATTTATTTCAAGTCTATTTCAAGCCAAGGTGTTTCAGGGCAACCTGGCACTCCCTTCACCAGGGCTAAAAAAGAATATACACAATGTGTATGTAAACAATACAACTAGAGGGCATTAATGTAGAGGATAGATATATATAACACACACACATACACAAAGAGAGACCGACATATACTCATATTCACAAACACCCATGCATATCCAACCATTCGTACATACACACACCACACACACAACAAAGAGACAGATACAGTTTGTGAGAACAACAGATAGTTGGTTGTTGATGTGCATCCCTAGATACATGTAACAATATTTTCCTGATACACTTTGTAAATTTTCTATTGTGGCAAAATACTGTGTTGAGCAGTCGGTACTATTATATAAACAATGTAGCAGTTAAAGCTGAACACTGGGATAAGAAAATATTGACTAAATACAAGAGTCATGTGTATTCTTACTGGAATCTTGGTGAGCTTTGTGTATTTCTTCCAGATCTGTGCAGTAATCCAGTGTGAAACTTTGAGGGTTATTCATGAAGGAACCGAAGGATCCAACCGCAGCTTCGGCTGATCCTTCGTCTCACTTTGGCTGCTGGAGCCCTTCGGTTCACAAGCCCATACAGCAGCCGAGCTGCACGAATACGCTTCGGCTCGGCTGAGCCACAGTCACAGCCGAAGCGTGGAGAAAGGTTGGCCGAAGCCGACCCTTCTCCACGCAAATGATAGCTGGGCAGAGTTGTGCTGTAATGAGAGATCAGCGTCCTCAAATTACC
This sequence comes from Nanorana parkeri, assembly GCF_000935625.1. Lineage (NCBI taxonomy): Eukaryota > Metazoa > Chordata > Amphibia > Anura > Dicroglossidae > Nanorana > Nanorana parkeri. The sequence goes on along the minus strand of NW_017306519.1, from coordinate 251,691 downwards.
TGGGGACGCTGATCTGTCATTAAACAACAATACCAACTGGTTTCTGAAAGACTCTGACAGGTGTCGGCAAAATGTAAACAGTTGGGCGGAGCTAACAGTGATATCATCGCTAGCTCCACCCAATTGTTTATATTTTGTCAGAATCTGTCAGATTCTTCATTCTGCAGCGGGAGTTTGTTGCGTGCATTCGGGTCGGCGGGCATTGTTGTTTTTTAAAAATTATTTCTTTATATTTTGTTGAATCGTCGTGGACTACGCTGGATGTCGTGATTGACCTTGGAATTAAAAGACTTGAAAAAAAACAAAAAACAAAGGATTTTTGACAAGTAAAGGATTTTTCAAAAGTATGACCTCTTTAAAATTTTTCTTCAACTCTTTAGTGAATAGGTACCCCTTACTCATTCACAAATGGGGGGCCACATCTGTTTTAAGGGGTACCATGATGTGAATAAGCCTCCTGCCTGCACCCCCACAACCAGCGCCCCAGGGCTTGTGGTGCTTTTCCATGGGCGACCTTGGAAAAGCACCCTCCCAGTGCCGAGGGCGCGCGCTCACTTCCCCCTTTCCTGCCCTGCCAGGCCTGTTCTCGGATCAAGGGTCTGGTTTGAAATTTTAGGGGTCCTACCATACTTTAAAGGGCCACTCCGAGGCATTTGGCTATCCACTCACTGTCGTTCGGCCCTTATGAGAATAGGGGTGAACAGCAGCGAGTGAACTGCCGGAGCTTTGGCTCAGCTGATCCAGATGTTGGAGTCAAACTCCTTCTGCACGGCTGTCCAAAGGCAGCCGATGTACGGCTGAAATCAGCTGTACTGAGCTCAAGTGAAAAGTCGAACATCATTCGGCTCTGTTCACTTCGGCTCAGTTATTCACTCTGCTGCCTCTGGCATCTGAGTGAATAACCCTCGTTATTTCTGTGCAGGAGCTTCCTGTAATAAAGACTTGCCACTGCTGCTCTCTCTCCTTGTGCAGGGTGACTGGTCTTGTCTCTGCCCCCTCCTGTATTTTCTACAGGCAGCCTGTAGTCAAGGCCGGCCTTAGGGGTGTGCGAGCCACAGGGCACTGTGGCAACAAAGGCGCCAGGCGGCCGACACCGCTCGTCCTCGTAGGGGGGCGCAGGAGGGAGCGCTGCCTGCTGTCAGGATGGCCGAGAGGTGAGGGGGAGAGAAGCTGCGCCCGCAGCTGTCACAGTACTATGTGTCCCCAGTTATGAATGAACAGGCTGTGATTTACATCACAGCCTGTTTATTCAAGATTTCCTCAATGGGGAGAAGCACTCTGTACAGAAGCTCCTCCCCATTCAGAAACTGCTGATAGTAGTTCAACAGTTGATAATTCATTCAGCAGTTTCTGAATGAATGGGAAGCCTCTGTACTGAGTGCTTCCCATTCATTGAGTGCTGAGGCTGCAGAAAAAGAAATTGAGGATTTGGTGTCCTCAATTTCTTTTCTATTTTAAAAGGGAAATGTCAGGGGTCTGTTTGGACCCCTAATATTTCCCCGAAGCCCCCCAACAGTAACAAATAAAATAAAAAAATAAAAAATTATAAATAAATAATAATAAAAAAATGTATTTGAAAAAAGTGAAAACTGCCCCCCCAATCCCACACGCATATTATTAGACATGTGCAAAGACTAAAAATTTGTTTCAGAACAAAAACTAAAAACGTTTCATTCATTTCATCAAACAAAACAAATTTTTATGCTATTTTGGATTCAGCCATTGGCGTGTTCTGGAAGCAGGGCGCATGACATCATATAACACCGCACGTGTTGGGCGCCGCCATCTTGGTATACACCAAGATGGTGGGGCCAATATCGGCGTGTGACGTCACCTGATGCCACGCATGCATGGCATCATGCTCCCCACCTCCAAGATGGTGGCACGCATTCACAGAACACGCCGGTGGCCAACATGGCCGCCGCACATTCTCAAACAAATTATTATGTGCCTGGATAAATTTTTCGTATATTCGGACAAATAGTAATTCATTCATTTTACATGTATTCTGGGTTTTGTGTTCTGTTTTCTATTTTTACTTTTCTAGATATACTTACTTGAAAAAAGGGTGACATCCTGACACTTTATTTTTATAAACTCTTATTTTAATTTGACATTTATTGTTTGCCTTCTGATGTTTTATTTGATAATAATACTTTTATTGTGCCTACAAGTTTAATACCTTGGAATAAAAGTTTTATTTTTATCATTTTTTTTATATGTTTCTTTGCGGCTTAACAAAATAGGAGTCTTTAAATGATTCGGATACTGGGGGAAATGGGTGTGGTTACTGGGGGTGTAACCACTGAGGGGTGTGGTCACTGAGGGGCACTGTAGAGCTTTCTCGCACAGGGCGCCTAAAGGCCTAAGGCCGGCACTGACTGTAGTGGGTGGGGCCTGCTGGCTCCCTCCCACAGCTCTGCTCTCTGCACAGGCTATATACAGCAATATGATGATGTCATTGCTACTTTTACAATGTAATATTTGGGTCTGCAAAGGCATTGGGTGTACACAAAGTGGATTTATATCTATTAAGAAATATGTATAAATGAAAGTTTTTAGAGCCGAGTTCGTCTTTATAGTTACACAAAGGTCACAACCTGGAACTAGGAACTAAACATATATTTAATCTCCCTCTCCAATATACTAGACTCACCTGTGTTCCGTGCGCGGTCCCGTGCGAAAATGAGAAATTTCTCGAGCGGTCGCAAAGGATCTTGGGGCATGCGCAGTTCTCATTTTTGGCCGGGGCGTGGCGAGGGACGCTGGGGGGGGGGGGAATTTTTTTTTGACTTTAATGTCACTTTAAATTATTGCAAATTATTTTTAGTTTTTACACATGCACTGAAAAACAGATAGGTAAGTGGGGTGAGGGAAGGGATATTGATAAGGGGATTCTTTGAATGACCCTTCTTGTTAGCTTTTTGGAGCCCTGGTCAGAGACGGTAGGATCTGTTTCTCTTGATTTCTTCCTTCTTTTTCTTTACCTCTTTTTCTTTCTAAAGTTATCTCTTTATATTTCATATAATTGTGAACTGAAGGCTTCTTCACCACAGAGGAGTGACAATTATATACTCCATATATGCTTAGTCCTCTGATCCCGGATGGAGTCATCTTGATTCCACATACAACTGTGATTTTTCTTTGCTTATTTGTTGCTAAACCTTAATATTATGATCTTTACATTTCTGCACTAGTGGATTATTGTTATATTTGTGTACGATTTCTTATGCTTTTGTATATACAGTTAATAAAAATATTGAAACGGAAAACAGCTGAGTAAAGAACAGAGATAGATCTCTAATCTGTACACAAAAGAGTTTCTATGTATACAAGACAAAATGGCCCCTGGACTTCCCCTAACCTGTAACTACCAACCGCACACAGTAAAACAAAACAAAAAACTGAAAAGCTGAGCATGCAAAAATATGTGACAACATAATACAGAGATGTTTACATAGACACCACAAGACCCAGCATTCACCGACAGCCAACAAATGGGGCCTGTTGTTTTTCGGTGGCGGTAGACAGTAACTAACTGACATCTAATGCCTTTCATCTCAAATCAGAAGGCCAATGTCTAGACTGGCAGAGAAGCCATGGCCTTATACTGAACAAGGCACTGATTATCACAATTACTGAGATAAACATGGTGGTGCAGACACTGGGTATGTGTGCCCGGGGAAGAAAAAGGGTTTTATGCTTCATCCATTTGGTGCCAAGTACCATTACAAAGCCCACAGAAAAGAGACATGAGTCAAATGTTACTTTTGTTTTTCCATGGATCATCTCTAACTAGTCGGTGCCACACATCCTCTATTGAGGCGTTTAAAGGGAAACTCCAGATTTTCAGCAAAAAAAATGATGTAAAAGAAGATATAATGACGTGGTACAGAAGCTACTTTGTATTTTAACGAGAACATAACACAGTTGGACTTGTGCAAGGATCTGAATATTTCTTCATACATTATAATAAATGAGTAGACTTACTGTGTGTGTATAACAGTATCAAAGTACAGACTTGTGACTTCTACATACAGAGCTTTGTTATTTATTAGTATTGCTATGTCAACTCAGGTGTTGGAGAATGGCAACTGACAAGACAGCAGCTGAAAATCTTCTGCCTCATAAAACATTATTCCCCTAATGTTTTATGAGATGGCCTCACATTAGGGGAAGAAGCAGGCCCCACCAAAGAGTCAAAGTCAGACCAAGGAAGTATAGCTAAATAAAGGAGCACATAGATCTATTGCATAAATGCGCCTGCACTATTATAATCATTCTAAACAAAATATTAAGATTCTTATGTATGCCCGATCATGACTGGTTCTCTTTAATGTTTAGAAACCTTTCCAATACAGTCTGAAGATGGGAATTATTTCCTAAAATAAAGTGCACTTCTCCTTTTTGTCCCAACCAATCACTCCCCTGCGTGCACGTGCACACACGGGG
>NW_017306519.1:244470-246141 GCF_000935625.1 Nanorana parkeri | reverse complement strand
GAGGGGGGGGGGATTCATAAAAACTGGAGCAGGTAGAATCTGGAGAAGTTGCACATGGCAGCCAACCAGCTTCTCTTTTCAGTATGTTCATTTAAGCTTTCAAAATGAAAGATTGTACTTAACCTGCCCACCCTCCCCTCCATTTCCAGATAAATACTTACCTGGCAATCATGTATATGGCGGCTGGTGTCTGTTTACATCCTGTTGGCAGATCTTTAGTGCACTAGGTGGGCCTGTGTAGCAGCGGAGTCTGGGGAGATGGCCTCATAAAACATTAGGGAAAGAAGCAGGCCCCACCAAAGGACTGAAGATCTGTGAACAAATACCGGAAGTAGTATGTATGCATCTAGGGAAGGGGGTAAAAATGAGAATTCCAAATACTAGAGATGTACTGAAATGGTACTATGAGAGAAATGCCGCTATGGGAGAAATGCCAACAGTACCAAAACGGCCGAAAATGTGGCTGAAAATTTAGTGCATTCCTAGCTTCTCCGCTCTCCGCTGGGCGCCGGTCTGTATCCCCTCCAATCCCCGCAGCTCTCCCCTGCCTGTGTCAGTAGAGGTAGCGTGGATCTGAGGGGACATAGAGGATCTTGCTACTGGCACCCAGTTGGGGGGGGGGGAAGCTTTATGGATGCCGAGTGTACCTTCTAGTATCACACTACTACACATTGTACCTACAAGTATCACACTGCTACATATTGTACCTACTAGTATCACACTACAACACATTGTACCTACTAGTATCACACTACAACACATTGTATCTACAAGTATCACACTGCTACACATTGTACCTACTAGCATCACACTGCTATACATTGAACATACAAGTATCACACTGCTACACATTGTACCTACTAGTATCACACTACAACACATTGTATCTACAAGTATCACACTGCTACACATTGTACCTACTAGTATCACACTACAACACATTGTATCTACAAGTATAACACTACTACACATTGTACCTACAAGTATCACACTACAACATATTGTACCTGCAAGTATCACACTACTACACCATTGTACCTACAAGTATTACAATACTACACCATTGTACCTACAATTATCACATTACTACACATTATACCTAAAAGAGTCACCCCTCATCACATTGTAGGTACAAGTATCACACTACTACACATTATAGCTAATTACATCACATTGTAGGTACAAGTATCACACAGTAAAACTACCCATTGAACCTACAAGTATGAAACTGCTAACTAAAAGTATCACACTACTACAAGATGAACCTACAAGAATCAAATTGCTACCTACAGGTATCACACTACTACACATTGTACTAACTAGTCTTACACTACACACACTCCTATAAATTGAATCATCTAGTAGTCACTAATGATGATTAAACTTGTCAAGGCCTTAACCATAAGTGGGGAGTATATAATCTAAATGGCAAAAAAACCCAAACAGTCATGTGAGCAAGTAGTCCAGTACTACAAAAGACAGCTGCCCTCTAGACCAAGAAGTGGTCCTTTGTCTTCTTACGTCTTATCTGCTGCAGCTTTGTTGGAGAATTTAGCGTGGGCTGGATGAGAGAAGGAGCCAGATCAACTGCACACAGTCCCGTCATTGACTTGTTACAGGCTAAGATGTTAGCTGTTGTGTATTATACGGTCAGCTAAAATTATATATATA
>NW_017306519.1:229531-244412 GCF_000935625.1 Nanorana parkeri | reverse complement strand
ACACACACAACAGTTTGTGAAAAAAGGACACACTGTTTCAAAATGTATATGTAATAATAGAGGATCCCCACATATTGGAGAAGTCAGCTTCATCCCAATCTCCATATAATAGGTCAGTTCTTGGTGGGCACACATGGAATACATAACTAGAAAGTTTCTTATATCTCTCAGGGGATCTACTAGCGTGATTCTCCCGATTTAGTTTGTGTCTCCACCCCTGCAAGGCCCTAATGAAGGAGACGCTTTCTCGAGGCTGTATTCACCAATTATTTGCTCATTCTAACTAACAGAGAATCCATTAAGATAATGTGACACCGTCACTTGGCTTTGTAGTAGCAGCAGATAGGCACATCAGGGATGCAGTTTTCAGGCTTGTGTCGATGGGTTAATGCTAGGGATGTCCCAATGCCACTTTTTTAAGACCAAGTACAAGCCGATACTTTTTCTTAAAGGGACAGGTGACATTTAAAAAAAAAACCATACAGACTAATAATTTTAGGCCAAATTCTTTACTATTATGAAGAAATGTAATTTAAAAGACTGTTTAAGAACAATAACATTTTTATTTGCTTTCACAAAGTTGTAAAACCAGAGAAAATGTGGACCTGTCATTTTGTGGTAGTAGTGCAATTTTTATGTTTAAAGTGTTTACTTGTACTGTTACATAACTTCACGTGCAGCTGTGAAGGCATTCCCATAGACTTCAATATTGTTTGACACTATGTTATGTTTTCTAACCCTCCTAAAAACTGAACTTTGCTGGGTGTGCACATCGCTAATGATGCACCACACCAATAACTGGTAGAAAGAAAACTGCTATTAGTACAACTAATGAACAGATTGGAGTGCAACAAAATGGCCCCAGTAAAGCAACATGAGCAACTACTGACTGTCTTCTTTGCTATTATATATGTGTGAGGTGTTTTCATGACACACCTCATGAACTTGGAGGACTAAAAACAGAAAGTTAGGTAAGTCTGGCAAAGTGGCAAAAACTACACCACTTGCCATCCCAGCACAGGCCCTTACTCATTCTTGCCTGTTCAATGGAGGTGCCTCACGAGGTGCCGAATGCTTTTTTTTTCCTTTTCGAGGATGTCGGCAGCGCTGAGCGTCAAGTCACTGTTGTGGGCGGAGCTACAGGCGGAGTCCTCTGGGCAGTCGCTGGCCAACCACATTAGGACCCCACCTGGAGCGCCGCCCACAGCAGTGACGCAACGCTCCTCTAGCCTGCCCAGAGGACGGTAAAAAGGACCCCACGGACGGTTAAAAAAAAAAAACAGCGCAAGCTTCGGAGCTAGGCATCGGGGCATTTTGACAAGTACAAGTACTTGTCAAAATGCCCTGTATCGGGCCCGATTCCGATGCTAGCATCGGTATCGGGACATCCCTAGTTAATGCAGTTTGCTTTTTAGTGCATTTAGATTGTATTTGATATCAGTAAGAGATGCTTCCGAGTTCCTTCACAGGTACTTCTGGCCCACAGCTGATCTTGGTTTAGCCACCTCCTATGCTGCGTCAAATTGCTTGTGCATTCCCATTGATGTGTAGCAAGAGAAAAGCAGTTCTGAAGCAAACAGACCAAGCTGTCCAGCAAAGTGGCAGTAACAGGGGTTCAGACAGACCACAGAACATGAGGGTGCTTAGATCAGTCAGCTTTTATTCATATAGATGAACATATGGACAATCAAATATTTGCTAAATACAAGAGGCATACATATTCTTACTTGAATCATGGTGAGCTTTGTGTATTTTATCCAGCTCTGTACACCAATTCAGGTTAAAACTTTACCTATGTGAAGGAGCTTCCTGTAATAAAGACCAGTCACTGCTGCTTTCTATCGTTGAGCAGGGTGACCAGTCAGGTCTCCACCCCCTTGTAGTTTCCTCCAGGTGGCCTGTAGTAGGTGGACCTGCTGGGTCACTTCCACAGCTCTGCTCTCTTCACAAGCTATGTGCAACATGTTGATGATGTCAATACTACATTTACAAGGTAAAATCTGGCTGTGCAAAGGCATTTGGTGCACCCAAAGTGGATTTATATACTTTGTGGCTATTCAATATATTTAAAATTGCAAATTTTGTGCCCAGAGTTCAACTTTAAACCGTTTTTTCCCCCCAGAAAAACAAAACAGGCATTGGACTTACTTAAGGCCCCATTCACACCGAGGCGTATTGTAATATGCGCGTCTGTCGCGCGACCATCAAGCGTTTTTTTACCGCGATTCGCAGTAAAAAAGTCGCGCGACCGTCGCGAGATTCCAAAGGCTACTTGGCTGTATCCCAATGGAAAACGCCCTACAAAACGGCCCAAAGTAGTCCCGGGACCATTTCAGGCGTGGGCCGTTTTGTAGGGCGTTCGGGACGGGCGGAAATACGGCGAGGTGGGAACGAGGGCATTGACTACAATGCAATTTATATTTTTGACCGTTTTGTAGAGCGTTCGTCGAGCGTAGAACGCCCTACAAAACGGTCAGGTGTGAACGAGGCCTAAAGGAGAACTAGGAGGTGAGTGATTTTCACTCATCCTCATAGTTCGAGCCGACGTGTGACAATGAAAAGGTCACACATCGGCTCAATAGATCGGTTAGTGAGCAAACACATACCGTCGCTCGCTTACTTCTCGATCCTGTCCCTGCAGAGAGCCGTGACTGTCACTCACGGCTCCCTGCAGGGATTCCCCCCCCCCTCCCCTGTCCGATCCTCCAGTGTTGACTAGAGGAACAAACGGGGGAGGGGTCGGGTACAGCACGCTCTGCCTCTAGATAGGCAGAGCCAGCTGTCAATCCCGCAGCTGGGTGGATCGTGACAGAAATGTCGGGATCCGTCCCAGCTGCGGCGGTCTCAGTATAATGAGCTTTGGGTCACGGGAGGACGCTAGTTTGTCTCCTACCGTGACCCTTAGGAGAACTATGGGGAAAAACACTTGCCCCATAGTTCTCCTTTAAAGTTCATCTAAGACTAACCTGTCAACAGGGTGACAACGCTGCTGCGAGATTTCACTGCAGACAAAAAGCCTTGTCATCCTGTTGAAGGAAGTGGTAAAATAATCGATCAACTGGCAGGATGAACCGGCAATAGAACTGACTAGAAATGTTACAGAAGGGACTTACAGGTGAAACTCGAATAATTAGAATATTGTGCAAAAGTAATTGCAGTAAGTGCTGCAAAAGGGGCCCAAACCAAGTACTGAGTACATATGCATACTTGTACTTTTCAGAGGTCCGATATTGTTCTATGTACAATCCTTGTTTTATTGATTGCATGTAATAATCTACTTTTTTGAGGTTGTGGATTTGGGGTTCTTGGGGTTTTCATGAGCTGTAAGCCATAATCATCACAATTATGACAAATCACGGCTTGAATTATCTTGCTTTGCATGTAATGAGTCTATCTCATATATTAGTTATGAGTTATATATTAGTCTATATCATATATCTATCTCAACCTTTTAAGTTGCATTAGTGAAATAAATGAACTTTGCACGATATTCTAATTATTCGAGTTCACCTGTATATAAACAAAACATTCTGAGGGGAATTGATCAAAACTGAAGCAGGCATCTGGAGCAGTTGCTTAGGGCAACCGAATCAGCTGTCATCTTCAGTTTGTTCAGTTACGATTTGAAAACGAAAGAGAAGCGGATTGGTTGCCATGCACAGCCGCTCCAGATTTTGTCTGCTCCAGTTTTGATAAATTCCCCTTTCTTTGATAATACTAGTGACAGGCTGCAGCATATATGTCATTTATGAGTTTGTCTATAGTTACATTGTAAGTTCATTATTCAAAGTCTGTATCCTGTGTTGATGTGTGACAACAAGTTACAGTGAAGATGCAATGGAAAATGACAGTTGGAGAAGGAAAGCCTTCAAGCTGATGGATTGGTATGGAGTGATGCAGGCAGTTTTCATAAAAGACAGTTGAATAAATAAAAGGTTGCGGCTGTGTTATTGCTCCATAACTACCAATGAAATCCAAATATGTGCTGCAGAGTGACAGTTGGTGAAGAAATGTTTGACACTTAAATCCATTTTCTGAAGAAGGAAAAAGGTCTATGTACCGGAAAAGCCCGATCACATACTATTTAATGACCTCGTTCACATATATACACGTATGCTTCCTTATCGGTGTTCTCCTGTATAATGAACTTCCCATCCGGTTCTTTCATATCTACATTTGAAGACTGCAAGCTCCATATTAGAAGGATCTGACATGGAATCTAAAAAAAACTATCCAACTTGTTAAATATGTTACTGAGGATTGTAAAACTTGCATTGCATAATCCAGGTGTCGGCAACCCCTGGCACACATGCCTTTTGTGCTGGCACCTGCTGGCATTGGCTCTAATTGACAGGTTACTAGGCTGTCAATTACAAAGCCTGGCCTGCCCACCTCCCTGATGTCACTAAAAGCCCTGGGCCAGATATGGAGGATCGCAGCAGCGGCAGATGTGGAGGATCGCAGCAGCGGCAGATGTGGAGGATCGCAGCAGCGGCAGATGTGGAGGATCGCAGCAGCGGCAGATGTGGAGGATCGCAGCAGATGTGGAGGATCGCAGCAGATGTGGAGGATCGCAGCAGCGTGATGTGCAGGCTGCCTTTTTAAAACATACGCCCCTGCGTTTCCCCAGAAGGCTACCAGCAAGCAGCCTCTGCTGTCTTATGCAGGCTCTGCTGTCGGGCCATGATTGTGTGGTGCGGCCAGGGAGCAGCAATTTTCTCGGGCGGGGGGGATAAAGTTGTACTGCTAATGGTAATTTAAACTCATTAATATTTAACAATAATGGTATCTGCAAAAATTGAAAACTAACTAAGACTACAATGTGCTATTGTTCACCGACACACCGGTTGTCTAAAGCCCGGAAACACACTGCACGCAAAGCAGTGCAGAGCAGCGGCGACTTACAGCCCTTCGAGTGCAGTGGGTCTAGCAAAGCCCTCAACCGGACTCAGCTAGGCAAGAGCTTGCGTAGCCAAGCGTGGCGAGGTGAAAAATGAAATCTCTAGCCAGTCAGTACATGCATATGAATGCATGCGCTGCTGCCAATCAGATTGCCCCAGACAAAAGCGTCTGGTGAGTCCAGGAGAGAAGTCAGGTGGTATGTTCTGTCTAGCTATCATCTTTGGCACATTTATTATATGATATAATAAAAGGAGAACTATGGGGTCAGTGTTTTTCCCCATAGTTCTCCTTAGGGTAACGGGAGGACACAAACTAGCGTCCTCCCGTTACCCTAAGCTCAGTATACCGCGAGCTACAGCTCGCAGTATACTGAGATGCCGCAGCGGATCACGACTTAGATGACGGGATCTGCCCAGCTGCGTGAGAGACAGCTGCCTCTGCCTATCTAGAGGCAGAGCCAGCTGTACCCGCCCCCTCCCCCGTCCGTTCCACCAGTCAGCGCTGGCAGATCGGAGCGGACAGGCCTAGGAGGACCTATAGGTGGGCATAGTCCTATTCAATAATGAGCTGACATTGCGCAATTGCTTCGTCATCACATAGCTATATCACATGAAAGCTTAATATCAGGTCATGAGCTTAATGATTAAATACAAGATCTCTCATGTGGTTCTCCAACATGGATGTCATAAATGTTGAGTGTCTGTAAATCCTCTCACAGGGCTCATAAATTCTGGCAATGAGCTTGTGTCATGCATATAGAATTCTATATCCAAGCAGGAATTCTAACAACAATGTGCTTTCCAGATAAGCAACAAAGCTCCAAACGAACATGGTCAAGTCCATATGTATCCATATGTGGAAGGTATAGGAGATATATCAGACATTTGGAGAAATTTTGTTGCAGGAGTCAATAAGAGATATGTTGGAATTTCAGTTTGTCCTGTAGTGTTTTAAATAAGAGATAACAGTATTAAATAAATTGACACATTGTTTTCTTCCTAGCTGTCAGTGTATTGATTCACGTAAGCGGGAAAGCCAGGGGAAAGGAATGCGTCAGCCCTTCGTGTGTAGAATACAATTTACTATTCCTTAGAAGAAAAAAAAAAAAAAAGAAGAAAATCACTAAATGGAAGAGAAGATTACTTTAACAAGGAAGAGCTGTTTATTCTATAAAAATGATCAAAACTTTATGGTACATGGGCATTTTTTCTTAATGTAGCTTGTGAATAACAATATCCAAAGCATCAGCAGGATTTGAGCAGTTCGGTGATCTTAAAGCTCTTACAGTATAACTCCAGCCAAAGTTTTTGTAGTTTTGGCTAGGATGTGGAAGGCCTAATGGCTCTCTCATTTTTTTGAGGTCTGTGGCCCTGTTAGGGAAGTATTGCACGTATCCCATTGCACTCCTGACCATTGGTTCTAGGTGCAGCGACAGGAGTTAGTGCGGTGTTTGCAAACAATGAAGAACTTGAAGTCATCAGCACTCTAATTGTGATGCAGGCACGTCTTTTATTAATGCATGTTCATGTAATCACAAAGCAAGCAACGTTTCAGGGACCCATAGGGACACACGGGTATTTCAGTCAGAGCAGTGACTCCTCCCTTAAATGGACAGCTCAGTCAAGTTTACAGCCAGACAAAACATGCCTCAAAGCAGGCAACGACTGCTGTCCTGTCTCTTTAAATAACTAGTGCTCTGGGAATCACTTGTCCATGCATTTATTTGTACATATAGGAAACAATAAAATATATAAAAACGCAAACCCCTTTAAATAAAACACTGGCTCCTAAGGAAGCCAGCAATCCCAGATTGGACCTGGAAGGTTTGAAAAAAGCTGCTCCAGTCTTCAATGCTTTCTGAGCCAGATACTCCTGGTGCCCAACCAGCGGCCCAAGGGCCACTGTCACGAGTAGTAGCGAACTGCTGGATATAACTAGTGGTTTTGGGAACTTGAGGACAGAAGCAAAGTAGAAATCCAGGGCAGAGCAGGTAAAGGGTTAGAACAAACAGAAGACCGCATTGTCAGCTGGCGGAGAATGCATCTCACAGGGGTGCAGTGACCAGGAGTGCCCTCGCAAGAGCGGTTGATGCACAGATGGACTTGAGCTGCAGGAAAACTCCCACTTTGCGAGCCACTGGATTGCTTAGCTAAACAATCACAGGTAGCCAGACAGGAACAGATTAGAGCATAACCTGGAGCAAATGGCACAAATGAACTCCTCTCCTAGTTTTCTGTTATGAGCTGACAACACAGTGCCTCTGCTGGATTTAAATTTGAACTAATGGTGTACAAAGGGGGAAGAGTTCTGTGGTCCAAAGGTAAGCATCCAAAGGACTGATTAGACTCCTTGAAATAACACAGGCAGAGTGAACATGCACCCCATCCAAAGTCTTACTAAGAAGGCGCCCTTACTGTACCCCTGAATAAGTGCATTAAAAGACGTATCATATTTTCCTGAAATGTGTCTTTAAAAACAGACTGCCCTAGTCTAATTACTGTAAATTGTGCTCAATTCATTTGTGTTCCCCCAGCCATTAATATGATCTTATTCATGCAAATAAAACTGTCATGACACCATAGTGCAGAAGGCCTGAGAGTTCTCTGCTAAGCCAATTGATTTCACTTCACAGCGAGTCAGTGAGTGATGGGGGTGCAGAGTGCCCTACGCACATGCAAATCTCCCTGATATATTGGCTATTTCATGAATGTCCAAAGACTGCCACAGCCACAGGAGATTGAAATGTTTCTAAATAATTGCCTGTTTACTGCTAGACTACGAGCCCACCGGTTAACATGGAGTATGTTCAGATCACCATCAGTAAAATAAAATAGGGTATATTAAAAAGGTGGGTCATCACTCAAATACATACAGCATAGGCCAACATTACCAAATAACTATCTTGTTGAGACGATTACTGCTTGCTTACCATTAAAAAAAACAAAAAAAAAAACACAATGTATTTCTCCCCTGCAAAGTCAAGCCAAGGCTAAAATGACATGGTCTCTCAATACGAGGAGTATTATGGGGGTTCAAGTCAATAGAGAATGCAGTCTATTGTTTTCAAATCAGACAGACCCTGTCTGGTAGACTATCAGTGACATAAGAGGAGCAGCATGGCACAACTATTCGGGCAGACCCCTGGTATATATACACACAATTAACAACATATACATAAGAACAAGCTGTTGTTTTTGAAACATTAAAAAAGTTTATGTATAGCCAAAACGTTTTGTTTTTTAGTAGAGGTGCACCAAAATGACATTTTGAAACTGAAACAAAAACAAAAAAATAAAATAATAAATTTTCAGGCCGAAACCAAAATTGTTTTCCCCAAACTTTCTACATTTTTTAAAACATTTTTGATTTTTTTAATAAACATGTTTATTTTACTTTACGTTCAGGGGCTCTGGGGAAATAGCAGGGGTCTAAACAGACTCCTGATATTTCCCTTTTAAAATAGAAAAAGAAATCGAGTCCTCAGTCTCTTTCTGCAGCCGCTGTTATAATGAACAGGAATCCTGTTTATTCATGACTTGTGGAGATTGTATGTTTACCATGTCCACAATCATGAATGAATAGAAGTGATGTAGAGCACTTCCTGTTCATTCATAATTGGGGACGCAGTAAACATACTCTGTCCTCAATTATTTACAAGCAGTCGGCGATCACTGATCGGCGACTGCTTGTACCCGCTCTCCATTCTGTCACATGATGCAGAGCAGGCGGTGCGGGGAGGAGAGCTCAGTCTATTTTGACAGCGGACTCCTCCCCCGCACCGGCAGCTAAGCCCTTCTGTGACAGCTGTCTCCGTCCCCACACCGCTCTCCATCTTATTTGTCAACCTGTCCTCTCCCGCACAGTTTAGCCGCCTGTGTGACAGTTTATCTCCTCCCTGCTGGACGTTGCACGGTGTCAGAGGGGAAACAGCAGCGCCCAGCAGGGAGAAGAGAACCCAGGCATGCACAGCAATTTTCGGACGAAATAAGGCACTTTCGGCATTTTGCCAAAAGTGCCATTTCCGGCCGATATGTTTCGGCGGATGAAATTTCAGTGCATCCCAATTTTTGTTAGGCAGTAGGGTTGGGTTAGAGCTAGTTAGAATAGGGAAGGGTTAAAACCCTTGTCAGTTTAGCTTTTGCTGTCTGTGTTATGTTTCTCTAAGACTCAGCAGGAAGTGAGAGGAAATCACACAAAAATGAGGTTTGTTACTTTTAATCTCATCTTATTTGCATGTGTTTATGAAAAAGCTTAAAAAAGACCTTAAATGCATAGCAGGGAAAGCATAGTGCATCTCCAGTGAGCACATATTTTAAGTTATAATAATATTTAAATGTGACATTCCAATTTTATGCTGGCTATACCATATTTCCATTATTGTATATAGATTTGTAGATTTCCCTTCCTTTAAAAAGATAGAAGTCCAACAGCAGAAACCACAAGATGCCTGTTGTAATCTTTATCTGAAAAGCAGCTCCTGACTAAATCTGTGCCTGTGAAAATTTGGGCTAATGTGTTCCATGGTTCCAACAGAACCAACTGAAGCCTCATCTATACATGCTGAGCAGAAGAGGGAGGTTACTAAAGGCACAGAATCACACAATGAGGAGGAGTTGTAGTGCCTCCCTGTAGGATTCCTGAGCCTTAAAGGAGAACTATGGGGTCAGTGTTTTTCCCCATAGTTTTCCTTAGGGGGAAAAGGGAACTGTGGTTTTGCTGCTGACTCTAGTTTCGCAAAGGAAAGAAAAGATAGACACTGCCTTTTTTGGTTTAGTGAACTTTAAGTATTGCATTCACCACCTCCTTTACCATGAACCACTTCCTTTGTATATTTACTGCATGTTAAAACCATAGCTGAGAGGTTAGATGGTGACGTTACCATAGTAGATCTCACAACCCCCATTCGACTTTAACCAAGGCCTAGCATAAAGGAAGCTTTGAGACCTCTGTGTGTGAGAATCCTACATCCCAAGTTTATTTGCTCCGGCGGCAAGCACAGAGCTGGGTTACTAATCCCACTTGACTCATTGACCTGCAGACTAAGTGCATGTAAAGCAGCACCAATGCAGGGAACCCTTGGCAGCACTTTGGAACCATCCCTGCACATACTGGTCTGTACTCTCCAATTTCAATATACCATTCAAAATACAACCTCCACTATATAGGTCTTTTTGCTGTCAATCACTCACTCTATGCAATCCCTCAAACTCTATTGTCTAGGACAGTGATGGTAAAACTTTGAGCCCGAGTGCCCAAACTGGATCACTAAACCAACTTATGTGTGTCAAAGTGCCAACCCCGCAATTAGACCTGAATACTGATTCATTTCTTTTAGAAAAACACTTCATACGACTGTCTGAACTAATTATTCGCTTAAATCTTAGAAGAAAAATACAATAGAAGAGGTTTTAACTACACTACAGAGTGACATGTACCTTTGTACTGTACTAATGAGTGAAGTGTTCCATTGCAGTGTGCTACTATGGTACATGTCACACAGCACACTGCAATGGAACAGTCTTTCTACAGCTTGGAGTCAGTGGTAGAGCACCAGGGCCCAGTTGCAGCTGTCACTGCTATGATCCTGGTAGTTCTGCCACTGACTCCAACCTGTAGAGGAACTAATCCTAGCAATACATTATATAAAACAATGCAGAATACCACCAACTGTAGAGGACTACAAATCCCAGCAATATATTATACAGCAATGCAGAAATGGCACCGATACAAGACAACAGAAGGGAAACAGTGCAGTGTCAGATTCCTCGCATTACCTTTCAACATATCGTGGAGTCATGAGGCGGCCCAACAAACAAAATCATCTCGTGGAGTTTTCTCGTGGCCCAACGAAGTACTTATGGGGTGGTCATAATAGTCTGGCCACTCAGTGTAGAGGACAACAATTCCCAGCAATACATTATACAGCAATGCAGAACAATACCATCAGCTATAGGCGACTGCAAATCCCAGCAATACATTCTACAGCAATGCAGAATATTATGAAGCTGCATACTCTGTGTTGCTCCAGGGTGGCGGCCTGATGTCTCCAGGGTCTCTGGAGGGCTGTGTGGAATCTCAGGTGAGCTGTGCAGGATCTCAGGGGCACTGTGTGGGCTTTCAGAAGGGCTGTGCAATTCGCAGATGGGCTCTGCATGCTCTCAGGTGGGCTGTATGGGCTCTCAGGGGGAGGGCTGTGCAGCTCTCCAATTTAAATTTGTCCGTCCGTCCCAGATCGCCTCTGTATGCAATCCGGGCCGGTCACAATCAGGCAGCGGTGTCCTCTAGAGGACACCGCTGCCGGATTGTGACTGAGCGGGATTGTATACCAAGGCGATCCGGGATGGTCAGATCTATTTTCAGGGGTGGCCTGGGCTCACGTGCCAGCAGAGAGGGCCCCACGTGCCATAGGTTCACCACCACTGGTCTAGGACTTCTCCCAAGCTTCACTCTCTCTTCAAAAGTCCCATCTACATGCCATTTGGAACTCTCCAACTCTTGAATCTTCCAAGATCCACAGGACAGGGGATAGGAAGGACGTGCCACAAATAAAGCACCAATGCAGGAAACCCATAGCAGCGCTAGGTGACCATCCCTGCAATGGCACAGGCAGTGCTACCTAGCAGTTTATCACTGTAAAAATGTTGTGGGTATGTTCATACTTCAGATAATATAAATTATCTATTAAGTAAATGTTTCTTTTTAAAAGAACTCCAGATATGTAAAAAGTTAACCCTTGCAGTGGGGCTACCGCCGCACTGCAAGGGTAATTGCTAATTTAAATAAGATATACTCTCCCGATTCCTGGTCCTTCAGGCAAGCAGTGTAAATGTAGAGTGGGGAAGCTGGCACTCGTTTAGTACAGGTGATGCCGCCGAGATCTCAGCACAATACTGTACTCAATCTCCTGTATTGGAGATGACAGGTTCAGTAAAAAAAAAACCTGTCCCCTCCAAAAGCTATCACACAGGGGCTTGTTAACTCCTCTGTGATAGCATTAAAGTTACGTGAAAAAAATACAATAAAAAAAGTAAAAAAATGTAAAAAAATACAAAAATAATAAAATTAAATTAAAAAAAGTTAAAAAATAAATCATTTAAAACAAGTGGTAAAAGATAATAAAAAGATTTTTAAAAAAGAGATAATGAGATAAATTAAAAAAAGTAACAAAAAAAAAACTATCAAAAAAATAAATAAAACAAAATTAAAACCAACTCTGCCGCCCCTGCCATCTAGTTGCCACTCTTTCACTCTTTATTAGGGGGGTGGGGGGGGGCAGCTCTTCTCTGCCCCACCAAGGGTCAAGAGAATCTAACCTGGCCTGAAGAACCAATAAGATGATTACCTGTGTGTGGCATCTTCAGAGGTGTCAGCTATGTGGAAGACCTTATTACTCAGCTCTAAGGGATCAGGGACTGCACACATGGCACCTGAACACCAGTTCCCATCAGAAGACTGATACTGCAGTATCTAGAGCCACCAATATAGGTACTTAAAGGATCCATTGTCATTGGGGGCTTCCACTGAAGAATTTTGAGCCACCAATTAGTTGTTCTTAAAGGATCCATTTGTAACTGGAAGACTGCCACTGAAGCAGTAGAGCAATCATCAATTTTAACTGTGAGGCTACTACTAGACAAAATAGAGCCACCAATTTACATAAGAAGGCCTGACATAGGTGTGGCTTTTTGGGCTTCCTCTACCCCTAACCCTGCTCTCCCTAGACATTTGAGACAATACATTTTGCAAAAGCAGCTTTAAGGCCTTGAAGTCTGCACGATTATCCCTATGAGTGAGTCTGTGAGTTGCCCGGATGCTGCTACAATACAGGTCACCAATATAAGCCATCTTCCTATGGTTTGTTCATATGGTCCTGAAAAGACCTGAATTGTTGTTCAATATTATATACTGTATATACTCGAGTATAAGCCGACCCGAATATAAGCCGAGGTACCTAATTTTACCACAAAAAACTGGGAAAAAATATTGACTCGAGTATAAGCCGACCCGAATATAAGCCGAGGTACCTAATTTTACCACAAAAAACTGGGAAAAAATATTGACTCGAGTATAAGCCGACCCGAATATAAGCCGAGGTACCTAATTTTACCACAAAAAACTGGGAAAAAATATTGACTCGAGTATAAGCCGACCCGAATATAAGCCGAGGTACCTAATTTTACCACAAAAAACTGGGAAAAAATATTGACTCGAGTATAAGCCGACCCGAATATAAGCCGAGGTACCTAATTTTACCACAAAAAACTGGGAAAAAATATTGACTCGAGTATAAGCCGACCCGAATATAAGCCGAGGTACCTAATTTTACCACAAAAAACTGGGAAAAAATATTGACTCGAGTATAAGCCGACCCGAATATAAGCCGAGGTACCTAATTTTACCACAAAAAACTGGGAAAAAATATTGACTCGAGTATAAGCCGACCCGAATATAAGCCGAGGTACCTAATTTTACCACAAAAAACTGGGAAAAAATATTGACTCGAGTATAAGCCGACCCGAATATAAGCCGAGGTACCTAATTTTACCACAAAAAACTGGGAAAAAATATTGACTCGAGTATAAGCCGACCCGAATATAAGCCGAGGTACCTAATTTTACCACAAAAAACTGGGAAAAAATATTGACTCGAGTATAAGCCGACCCGAATATAAGCCGAGGTACCTAATTTTACCACAAAAAACTGGGAAAAAATATTGACTCGAGTATAAGCCGACCCGAATATAAGCCGAGGTACCTAATTTTACCACAAAAAACTGGGAAAAAATATTGACTCGAGTATAAGCCGAGGGGGGCACTTTTCAGCACAAAAAATGGGCTGAAAAACTCGGCTTATACTCGAGTATATAACTTTTTTGTATCGTTGAAAATGCCCAATAAAAACCTATTGAAATTAAAATTCAGCAGATGCATCTTGGGAGGGGGCCTACTTGAGGTTTGGGGGAGGCAAAAAGCATAACTGTGCTTTATCTTCAAGTATAGATAACCTTTAAACAGAGTGGTGTTGTGGCTGCAAATGTACATGTAATACATACAAATATAAAAGAACAAGCAGCCAAAATCATATAAAACATACTTTATGATGAACACTGCAATAATAAGCCACATGTGAGCTCACTGCAAATACACTAAACATTTCCTTTTACGTACTGCTGAGATAAGTACAGTTAGCGTTCCAGAATCAGTATTTTCAGTTAGTCATACCCGACCCATAATTATGAGAGAAGTAATGTAAAGCTCATTATATATACAGAGCCTGCATACAGAATAAGACAATAGGACTATCTGTAATCATGTGCATTTACAAACTAGACACAGAAAAAAGATGAACTGTAATATTTTTAGAACAGTCAGTAAGGTATGCAATCTCCCATATATCAAGCAGTTAGAACATGTCTATAGCCAATAAGCTACAGGTGTTTAGCACACATGGGCCCATGTCCATAAGGTAGGCGCCCGAGGGAGAAGCGGAATGAGTCAGCTGTTTTGAAAACAAGTCTAGCGTCCCAAGAGGCCTCCAAGACAAACACACCATGCAGACGGTGACCCTTAATATTGTAGGTGCACACTGGTTGAAGTTGAATATTACAGCAATGTATCATCTGCTGCTCTCCTCTCGTTACATTTTTTTAGGGCAGTTACTGCAGGATAAAAAACAAAAAAACTGCACTGAAATGACACACATGTTCAAGACAACCTTTGTCAGACCTAAACCTATGCGGTCAACCATAGAAACTTGAGAGACCCTGTCAGGATTAAAAAAATACATGCAGGATTAAAAAAAAAAAAAAAAAAATAGCAATAGAAGAGGTATTAAAGAAGAAGATCTTTTTTAAATTAACCCTTGCATATGGGCTAGCCACCGCACTGCAAGGGACAAGTGCTTGTTTGTGTATAGGTGATAAAAAAACAAAGTTATACTCACCCTAAGCTCCAAGCTGGTCAGCTGTCACAGCCCCCCC
>NW_017306519.1:208624-229503 GCF_000935625.1 Nanorana parkeri | reverse complement strand
CCCCCCCCCCCCCCCCCCAGCCTGTCTCCTCCTATGCTGCAGAATTATAATCTTCCTCAGCGTCCTCACGTCTATACACAGTGTATAGACGCAATCACTTAAGGAACCTTAGACCGCTGCAGAGGGGGAGAGGCGCTAGAAGGACCGGTCTAAGAAGAAGCTGACTCGGAGCTTTGGGTGAGTACAACTTACATACAAGAACCTAACCCTTGTAGTGCGGGGGTAGCCCCACTGCAATGGTTACTAGGGATGCACCGATACGTTTCGAGTACCAGTGCCGATACTTGGCATTTTCATGAGAACTACCAGGGTTGCAGCAGTTGCAGCTGGGACCTGGCTCTGGCGCTCCACCACTGTCCTGAAATCATTAGTCAATATTGTTTTTGAAAAACTGTCACAGTACATGTATCAGTACATGTACTTGCAAAAATTGTATCTGTGCATCCCTTTAATTATATTTATAAAAACAACATCATACATTAAAACAGAGATGTACAAATCCCAGGAGCTCCGTGTGCTCCTTACACATGACAGCTGCCTCCTAACTTTTTAATTTTTCTAGTCTAGTCTTGGAGGTCAAAAAGTATCTGTACTTGTACCGAGTACTGTACTTGGTATCTGTGCATCCCTAGTTAATACTGAAAATTCTTGGAGTTCTTCTTTTAACTCACCTTTCTGCTGACCCATTTCTCCTACCTTCCTTCCATTCCAGCGCTGCAGCCTTGGTCAGTTACTTCACCATGTTTGCACCCTCAGATTCACTACAGGGGTAAGAGGATGGAAGCATGATGGAATACACAAGCATTAGATACCCCTTAAAGTGGTGACCGGCAAAAAAAAAAAAAGCGGAGGTTGCGGTGCTGCGACAGAGCGGGGGTAGGAAGCACGGGGCAATAGAAAGGTGAGTTATAAGAGCTCTTCTATTACAGGTACCTTCCTCTAAGCTGGGTTCACACCAAGCGACTACTGTCCACTGGGTGGCAGCGCAAGGCATGGGTTATTTTTTAAACTTTATTGGCAGTGTACAAAGTGTACATTCCATGAAGTCTGCATTTTTCTGCACCACACAAGGTTGTGGGGTACATGGGGTACATGGTGTTCTGTGGGACCTTGTGGTCCCAGTGTGGAAAAACGCCAGTCACTGCAACTGGTGTGAACGGGTGCTTAGATATTTTTTTTTTTATCCTGATAGGTTTGCTTTAAAAAGAACTTGTCACCAATGTGATTAAAAAAATCAGAAGTAAGGAAAAAAAAAAAACTAAAGTATTTTTAATGATTACTTTGGTGTTTTGCCCTTTTCATAGATAAATGCACATTTAACCTTATGGGAAGGTTTTTGTTGAAATGACAGGTTTCCTTTAATAGAAACCTCATGCTTATCCTTCATCTTCAGTAATCTCAGGTACTGAACCAGAATAAGCGACTACTACCAGAATAAGGATTTAGCATGTGAATTAGAACTCCTAATTTGCATATTGGTTGGCACCCTAAAAACCATGAAGCCAAGGGATTAGCATAACACACAATGTACAAGAATTGTTCTCATATGTCTTGCAATAGAAGATCTGCCGATACACAACTAAGGGTCACCATACACTTTACAATCTTTGTACAAATAATTTTAGATTTAACAGATGAAAAATGAGGATCTGCCTTATCCATCCAATCAATCTGTATCCAATCAGGCAGGCTCTTGCACTACATGGCCTTTGGTAGATCTAAAGGAGATTGTACAATCAGATTGTAACCTGTGCAGAGAGACGAAGGCTTAGTTCACACTATGCGATTTGGGATCCCTTTGAGCAGGAATCCAAAAAGCTGTCATTTAGATGCGGCCGCTGTCACCCGTTTAAGTTATGGACCGGGTGACAGCAGTCACATCTGTAAGTGGCAGTCTGGATGTAATCGTATGCGACGCGATTATATTCGGTTTGCAACAGATGATTGCAGCTGAATGCATCCATCCTGCGTCCCGGGACATTGATCTATTCCAAACCACATGTAATCGCATCTGATACTTGAACGGGTGACAGCAGATGCAGCTAAATGGGAAATTTCGGATTCCTCCCTCTAGAATTCGTAGGTTCTTGCCGCAGGAATCCCAGATTGCTTGGTGTGAATGAAGCCTTAAAAGAGAACTATGGGGTAAGTTGCTTTCCATAGTTCTCTTTAGGGTCACGAGATGACATACACTAACCTCTTCCCGTGACCCAAAGCTCAGTATATCGCAGGCAATAGCGTTGCAGCCGGGACGGATCCCGACAATACTGTCAAGATCCACCCTGCTGCGTGAGTGACAGCTGGCTCTGCCTATCTAGAGGCAGTGCCCGCTGTGCACGCCCCCTTCCGCATTCATTCCCCCACTCAGCGCTGGGGGATCGGAGAGGGGAATCCCTGCGGGGAGCGGTGACTGACAGTCAGCGCACACTGCAGGGAGACAATCGGCAAGTGAGCGGATCGGCGGTATGCTTCTGCTCACTTCCCGATCGATAGAGCCGACCTGTGACAGCTTCTTTGTCACAGGTCGGCTCTAACTATGAGGATGAGTGGACATCACTCACCTCATGGTTCTCCTTTAACATCTCTTTAGTAGCCGTCACCCCATCATGCTCTAGGTCTATGACCAGCCATAATTCATGCACGTTGACCGCACTGCTCAGAAAGAAGTCAAGCACAGAAAGCTCCCATTGCATTAAAGGAGAATTATGGGGTCAGTGTTTTTCCCCATAGTTCTCCTTAGGGTAACGGGAGGACACAAACGAGCGTCCTCCCGTTACCCTAAGCTCAGTATACCGCGAGCTACAGCTCGCGGTATACTGAGACGCCGGAGCGGATCCCGACTTAGATGACGGGATGCACCCAGCTGCGTGAGTGACAGCTGGCTCTGCCTATCTAGAGGCAGAGCCAGCTGTACCCGCCCCCTCCCCCGTCCGTTCCGCCAGTCAGCGCTGGCAGATCGGAGCAGGGAGAGGGGAATCCAGCCCCTCCCCCTGTCACGGCAGAGAGCCGTGACAGGATCGAGAGGCGAGCGAACCCGGTATGTGTTCGCTCACCTCCCGATCTACTGAGCCGACCTGCGACAGTCTCATTGTCACAGGTCGGCTAGAACTATGAGGTGAGTGAAAAGCACTCACCTCATAGTTCTCCTTTAAGGGAGCTGTACTTCCTTTTGCCGGGGTCACCCCCTGCTCGGGTATAGCCTTTGGACAAGGAGCAGGAACAAAAGCGGAGATGTCTGCAGACGACAGGGACAGACACGTGGAGTTTTCCACAGGAAGCGATGTATTTTTCAATAATGGGTTCATGTGGTCACTCACTTTTTGTGCCAATCGGGCTTTGCCGAGTCCCCTTTAAACCAATAAAAGGCATTGTTCCTCTTTTAGAAGGAAATAGGACTGCAGCTGTATAAGAGAGAACAAATAAAAATGTAGTCTGTTGCGTAATAATCTGCAGATTACAGGTTCCGGCTAACCCAGCTGAGTGATTACTGCCTGCAGATAATAGCCCTGAATCTCAAATCCGTGGAAGCATTTCCCACAATTCCATCTGCCAGCCGCCTCGCACCAAACCAGGCCACACTGGCCACTCACTGGCCTAATCAAACAACACGCCTCTTATGCAATAAAACTAAACCACCACACATACACACCATATTTCTTCTGCTGTAGATATTATCTTAAAGAGGAAGACTAAATCTACAAGCAACATGTAAACACTCAGGAAATTGCTCAGGGTTAGCATTAAAGCAATGATATGGATTTCACAACCCTCCGCACCCACCTTGTTATCTGTGCCACTGTCAACAAAAGAGTATAATAGAATGACTGGAGAGGGTGTTGCAGTATATCACAGTCTGCGGAGGAAAAACGTTACACTTGAGATAGTACTAAGCAACTGCAGCATGAAAAACATGCATCCTGTTCATTCTGAGCTTCTCTCTCTCATGCTGAACACATCAGCATGGGCAAAGCACAAGCCCGCATTGATTTAAATGATCTCATCAACATGCTGTATGTTGAGGTCAGAACATATTTCCATGCATAGTTTGTAATTATTTATATTAGGAATGCACAGATACAGGTTTTTCTATATCAGGTACGAGTACCAATATTTATCTTTCGGTACTCGCCAATACCGAGGGCTAACCACTACACTACTGTGCTGCCCAAACTAATAATCTGATCTGGTGATGTGGACGCATACTGATTAAACCAGTACTTCAACCAAAAATGACGCGAGAATTAATAACCTATTAAAAGATAAAGTAACAAAAACGCCTTTGCTGCAGTATTTAGCTAGAATATCGGAAATTCCCCCACAGTACTTTTCTCTGCCACTAGATGTCCTCAGTCTGATGGCTAGCATCACTCAGCTCACTTCCCCTGAGTCCAGGTCATTCGGGACCTGACCCAGCCTGTGACTGGACAGTGAAAAGGAGAAGCAGCTCAGTGATGAGCGAATCTTTCTGTCACTCTGCTTTCTCCTCTTATCAGCATGCTTCTCCTCAGCATATGAACCACTGGGCTTCTTGTACTGTTTCTTCCTCCCATACTCCAGCTTGGTTATACATGGACTGCAAGGGACTGATACCAGGTTGAAGTCAGGTTATTACACTGCTTACATTTGAAAAAGTAAATTTTATGATGTATTAACCGCTTGAAGACCAGGTGTTTAGATCCCCTACCTGGCCAGGCCATTTTTGCCGGCGGATCGCTTGTATATTAACGGGCATCGCTGCCTGTTTTCAAATAGCGGGGATTTCCCGCTCGCCCGAGCGGGCGGATGTAACAGGACGTGTATACACGCCCAGTTACATCCAAGAAGCTCCCGGCAGGCCGTGTATACACAGCGGCTGGCCGGGAGGTAGTTAATGATTACAGATAGGGTTGCCACCTGTCCAGGATTCACCCGGACAGTTCGGGTTTTGAATGCTGTGTCTGGGTTTCCTGGCAGCAGAAACCCGGACACAAGATGTTAGGCAGACAGGGGCAACCAAAATTAAGATGGGGCTACTAGAGTGTTCGGGTTTCGCTTGAAGAAAAGGTGGCAACCCTAATAACAGAGCTGCATGTCTTTTCTATCTGCCTAGAGTTCAGCTTTACAGCTACCTCATCATGTATCACTTGCCCCTCCCTTTTAGATTGTAAGCCCTCAGGGGCAGGGCCCTCTTTACCATCATGTCTTAAATTGTATTGTATCTGCAATGTCTTCCTTATATTGTAATGCGCTGCGCAAACTGTTGGCGTTATATAAATCCTGTATAATAATAAAGTGAGCCCCCCCACCCCCCAAAAAAAAGAAATCACAATGTTTTCATGTGTTGCAATAGAGGATGGATTGCAGTGGTTTTATTTAGTGTTTTCAAGCTTACTATTCACTTCCTTGAAGACTGTTTGTGTCACGCTCTTCTTCGGGCCACTTCTGCTTTGTGTAATATATGTAGGTGCACAGCTCCTGTGGCTGACATGGCCAGGCACTTATGCAGGCTGATGTACTTTGACAACTGGACGACTACTGGGACGCTGTGCATCAACATGGCATTCTGCAGTCCACTGAAGGGGCATGGGCTGGTAGGCTGACAACACTGCTGCCAAGTGTGAGGCAGTGGCTTAGTGTTGTCAGCCTGAAAAAGGAAGTGCTGGTAGGTTCTCCAGGTTAGAATCCTCAGAAAATGAATAGATTTAGTGAACTATACACACTCCTGTGTGATGCCCCATACTTAAACCTGAACTCACAGAAAAAAATAAATTATTTTAGAAACAGCAAAGTTAAGAAACTCACCCCTGATAGGAGTATAGAAGTGCAAATGACTGGTGCTTGCTATAATAATTATGGATTATGATTGTAGCCAGATACTACACAGAGCTCTGTATTTTCGGAGGTGCGGAGATGAGAAGCTGTGGCTGTGACAGTGAAGGGCTCCAGTCACATATTCACCCCCTCGTCTTCCCTTGTCCATTCTCTTTTTTTTTTTTACAGTATGCAGGGCGTTCTGTGAATAGGCAGGGGGAGAAGATGGATGGATATGCAACATAATCTCCCCTTCTATTCTGTTAAAAAAACAAGGCCTTTTGTGAATGGACTGAACCTCCCCTCCTCCAGTCACAGAATGCCTTGCACTCTATGAAAAATACAAGGCTTTTTGTGAATGAATGAAGGGAGAGGAGGGTGGGTATATGACTGCACCTCCTATCCTCCAGTCACAGAACACCTTGCACTCTATAAAAAATACAAGGCTTTTTGTGAATGAACAAAGGGAGAGAAGGGCACGTAAGTGACTGAACCTCCTCTCCTCCATTCACAGAATGCCTTGCATTCTATGAAAAAATAGAAGACTTTTTATGAATAGACTTCTGCTGTTTCTAAAGATAACATTTTTCACAGAGCTCAACTTTTTTTAAATTAGGGCTTACATACACTTTAATGTCAAGTGGTATTATGGAGTTAAAGTAGACCTATTTATCTCTATCATCTCCATCATGACCTACTTATGTCTCCGTGCTTCATATATGCATATGGAAACTGTCTCACACTGTCTGGCTTAATATACATGTATAACCTCTTGGGAATAAAAGCCGCGTTTAGCCAGCCAGCCATATCACACACAAATTTGAATGCAGCAACGGAATTGCCGTCATTGCAGCTTGGCCTCATTTTTCAGTGTCTGAAAAAAGTACTGTGAGTAGTACCCCCACACCAAGCAATCTTTAAAGGGGAACTCAAGTGTTTTTAATACGAAAATTTTAGTGAAAAACATTTACTTTAAGGTAGTTTTAGACACTTCCAGGGTTATTACTTGGCTGTCTTGTATAACACATACTACGGTATTTGTAAACGCTCCCTCTAGTGGTCATCTGTATATCACAAAATGTGATTAGCAACGCTAATTAGAGGAGAACTGCAGCCTTTGCTCGGATTTGAGCTACCATTGCAAATTTTTACTTGAAAGTTAGATCTGACCTGGCTTTTACATTTTAACAAGCTTGCTGTTCCATATTTTGGTAGTGTATTTCTGCTACACTGGAGATTCTTGGTAGCTCAGTTGTGCTAGTAAAATTGCTAGTGATTAATTGCTAGGAATAGCAGCGATTGATCACTTTTGTAAATGGAACTACTGGCTCTCCATGGAGTAAGCTAGACATGTAACACTTAGCAGCAATATACCTTGCATGATCAAATAGGGCTCCAATAATTTGCAAATGAATGCTAAAGGATGCTATCTGCATGCTAGTTGTGTAGCTGTATAGCAAGCACTTGTTCGTCCAAGCAATTAATCGCCAATGAGTTTAATTGCGTGACTGAGCTTCTAAAAATCCTCTCTGCTCTCGCCTAATGAGGTGACTGACAACAAGTGGTTTAATCTCACAGTAGCAAGAGAAATCCTGTGTAGTTTAGCCCTTCATGACTGCTGAGATAACCCAGTCAGGCCAGATCTGACCTACAGGAGGTAGTCATTGCACAACGCCAGTAAGCAGAGCCTACACATGTAAAATGGCTTCCCAAAAGGACATGTAAACATATACTTCCATCCCTTACAATGTATGATTTGCCTCCTCAGTGAGCGGGCCCATGGCACCCAATACTCACAGTATCTCCTCGGTCTCTCAGGTTGAGTAACACTGGGCATTGTTCCACCCAAAAGATTAAGGACATCTTAGTGGCATAGGAAGTACATTTTATTGATTGTATTAACTAATCATCCAAAGTAACCACAGGAAATGAATATAAAATGGAATTCAGTACACAAAAAAGGAGGGATGTTAATGTACACAAAAAGAATGTTAAAAAGAAGGCACACTTTCCAGGAGGAAAATATCAAAGCACACCGTGGAACTAGCAATCATTTAGCACGAAGGCCATCTCAAAATTGTTAAGGCATAAGAGCAAACCTACCTAAGAGCAAATGCCTGCCATTTACTAGTGGCAAAGTGCCAGGGCAAAGCAACAGGTTCCCTAGCAGCAGCAGCACAGACACATTTTTCTTTGCTCCCCAGCTGCTCTGATTGGAGGTAAAAAGCAAGGAATGGAGGCCTTATGTAAGCTCCAAGATGGATTCCCCTGAAGGGACTAATCAGTAAGCATCAGAGTTGTTATGTGGAATGAAGGCGAATGAGTTTCATGCTCCCCCATTTTAAAGTACTATGCATTTAAATTTAGCTTCCAGCAACCAAGACGCAAAAGAAATGAGAACACGTGAAGCCAGTGCCCTGCATGAGCAAAGCACAGACTTGGTGTAAAGGTCACTACAATCTCTGCCTTGTGCACTGCAGGTACCAGCCAGTGGTGTCACCCCCTGCCACTGAAATGAACAGATTGTCAAGGACGTGGCCGCCATGGTCTAAGGCAGACCACTTTTAATGTTCTTCTATACCACCCAGCCAAGCTGCTTGAGATAGAAAAGTCTCCATACGAGCAGCTAGGGAGGGAGAGAGGGAGGACACATGCAGACCAGTGCCTGCAGTTTAGCCCAAAAGCCAACAATGAGAGAACAGACAAGCATTACCCCCCAAATGTCACTGGGGATTGGGAATCCAAACAAAACGTAAAAGTATGCCAAAAAACACTTTATTTTAATTTTAGACAGAGCAAGGAAGGTTTAGCAGCTCAGGTGTTTGTGGGGAAGAGGAACAGGGAATGAGAAAAAGTCTCTCCCAAGGCTAACCATTCACGCATAGATGAGAAACCATACAAATCCCCCTTCCACACTGTGTAATGTCCTACCTCTCAGCTATTGTATTCAGGACATCCGGTACCCGCAGCTGTCTGAATACCCAAACAGTGCCTGCAGCTGATTGGACAGGGCCACCCAAGGCTCAAATTTTAGTCAACTCTTCCTTACTCGATCTAAAACTAAAGCAAAAGCTTTGGGCTGGAGATTCAACTTCAAGGGGTCTATTTATAAAGCAGTGAATGTGATTTTCACCGACCACTCTGGTGGTGAATCGTTCACTGACATTTAGAACACATGGACCCGGAGGTATCTGCTGCTGATAATGTTTGTAGAAGGTCTTATTCACTGCTTCAGAAATAAGCCTCTAAGTGTGCTTGAAGAAAAGTTCAAGGTGAGCAATACCAGTATAGAGATGTTTACTAGAACTTCAAAGTCCAGGCAGGAAGGCAAGGGAGGTGGCTGAGAACTATCAAAATGTGTTATTGCTTCCTTCTAACCAGACATGCTCATTACAATACCTATAGACGCGCTTTAACTACACATTGGGCTGATTGGCTGCAGCAGACTATAAAGTGGTCATAATCTGATTGCACAATCTCCTAGATCTGCCAATAACTATGTAGTACAGGTGCCCATCTGATTGGATTACCTTAAATTGATTCTTTACATGGACCCTAATAATCGCAGTTGTTGATACATTTAGGGCGATTATACAAACATTTTACAACCAAACTACAATGTGTATGATGAGATTGAACAGCTTCCAGACAACTATGCTGAGCTCCAATAAGAAAGCCAATATGCATGCAGAGCCCTGTGCAATACATACAGATGCATGACGTATACAGTGGCGTATACAATGAGCAGACAGGAGTGCAGCTGCCGAGTGTCCAGTAAACCGGCAGCGAGATGTAACAGGCCTGGTGGAATTCTCTTGGCCTCTGGCCATGATACTGGAACCGAGGAGCCAGGCCTCACTTCCTCACAGCTAGGGGGTGTCTGCCCATGCAGTGTCAGTGACGAGCCCTGCTCTCTGCGTCCACATTATTAACAACCCCACCGCCAATGACTAGAGCTGGCTTATTCCCAGCGAGAGAGGGGGGGGGGCTAGCGCGTCTGTTAGATTAACCCTACTATGACCACACCAAACCTAGAGTATTACAGAGTCCTGATCCACACATGGAAATGTGAGTGAATAAACACATTAAGACACCCTCCATCATAATTTCAGATAGGAAAGGAAATAAAAAAATTTGGAGCATTTCATGCACCAGTAACATACCCGCAATCATTTACAGAAACCTACAGGTCAACATCAACAAACAAAAGGGACACCGCAAACATCTTATAAACATTGATGCTTGTAGAGAAGAATAGTTTGCTTCCTTAAAACAAGGAGAACTATGGGGAAAAACACTGACCCCATAGTTCTCCTTTAAGCAGCTTTAAAGCTGAACTCCAGGCACATATAAACAGCAAAAGAAGGCAGCTCTGTATTCAATAATATGTCCTTAAATGTAAAGCAGCCTTTTGCAGTCCCTGTACAGCAGAGCTCAGGCTGTACAATTAGACTGTAACGTGTGGTTAACCAAGACAGATGGCATGGAATAGTGCAGCTAGGAGAGGAGGCAGAGGAATGCACGGCTAAGAGAGATGGCATAGAATGGTCCAGCTAGGGGAGGAGGCAGAGGAATGCACGGCTAAGAGAGATGGCATAGAATGGTCCAGCTAGGAGAGGAGGCAGAGGATGGCACGGCTAAGAGATGGCATGGAATAGTGCAGGTAAGAGGAGGCAGAGGATGGCACGGCTAAGAGATGGCATGGAATAGTGCAGGTAAGAGGAGGCAGAGGATGGCACAGCTAAGGGAGATGGCATGGAATAGTGCAGCTAGGAGAGGAGGCAGAGGTTGGCACAGTTAAAATAGATGCCAAAGAATGGTCCAACTAAGAGGAGAGACAGAGGGTGACACAGCTCAGAGAGGAGGCGGAGGACAGTGAGGCTGAGGGCTTGTTCACACCATTTCCAGACCTGATCTGGATGTGTTTCTGCAAACGAGGTCATGTGCATTTTTGATGCGTTTTTTGACATGGTCTTGATGTGTTCTGGTGCGTTTTTTTCTTGAACTGAAGGCAGTGGCACAAGCCTCACTTTATTCAATAGGAATGAATGGGGATGTGTTTTTGGACCAGACAAAAAACATTGTGGTCTGGATCTGGTCTGCACATAGTGTGAATGGGCCCTAAAAGAGGAGGCAAAGGATGGCGCGGCTAAGAGAGGAGGCAGGAGATGGCGCAGCTAAGAGAGAAAGAAAAGGATAGTGCGTCAAAGAGAGTAGGCAGAGGATGGAGTGACTAAGTGTCCTCTCTTCGCAGAGGATGGCATCGCTAAGAGAAGAAGCAGAGGATGGTGCAGCTAAGAGAGGAAGCAGAGGATGGAGTGGCTAAGAGAGGAGACAGGGGACAGCACTGCTAACGGAAGAGGCAGGGGACGACATGGCTAAAAACTGTCCACACATACACACTGCAATGTGACTGTACAATCCCCAGATTTACCGATATTATATTAATAATGTAGTGGAGGGCCTACCTGTTTGGATTTAAAATGGATTGCTAAAATAGTCCGTCACACTGCACAGTTGTTGGTAAATATGAAGGAGATTGTACAGTCAGATTGTAATGTGTGTGGCAAGTTTACAAGAGGTAGGAGGTGACAATGTAGCTAAGAGAGGCAACAGAAGAGAGACATAAGAAAAGAGACAGCAGTATATTGCAGTGGTAGTTGATACAGAAAGGAGACTGCAGCAGATTACACAAGCACGAGACAATCACCACAGGGGAAAAACAGACAGCTGCGGACTCCACAGATAACAGATGATTCTAGGAAGGGAGAGCAGAGATGGAGGAGAGAGACTCAGAGGAAGAGAGAGCAAGGATGAAAGAGAGTGGGCCAAAGATCACTCAGCGGAGATACAGCAGAAAGGAAGTCAAAGATGACAGGACTGTAGAGTATAGAATATACAGGTGACAGCACAAATATAGAGAGAAGAGAGTAGGATTATATGCCGGTATGAGACAGCAAGGATGGAGTTCAACACTCAAACATCATCCTCTGATGTTGGAATGCAAGAACTGTAGATTTCCCAATGTATTGGAATAGATATGTAAAAGGACTAATGGTGACTGCAACTGAAGAGACAGATAAGAGTCAGCACAGGAAATGGAAGTAAACAGCAGATGGTACACAGATATAGCCGAGGGAACTGTATACAGGTGAGAGAGAGAGGAACGAGTGGTACACAGAAAGCATATAAGGATATAGCAGTGGAATAGAGTGCAGCAGAATGAAACAGGTAAGAGACTGGTAGTGTAGAAAAGGTAAAAGACAGCAAAAGAGAGCAACTCACACAGCTAGGAGAGTGCAAGGGTGAAGAAGAGACACATGGGTAAAGCACAGCCAGTATAAGATTACAGGAGCAGAAGATTATACAAGAGGCAGAGGAGAAGAGAGCACACACACATAATTAAGAGACAGCAAGGGTAGATTAGCAAGCAGCACATGCAGGTAAGTAAAAGACATCAATGATAAAGTAAAGAGCAGCATTTAGGTAAGAGAGAGAGCAGGGATGGAGCAGAGATCAGCATTCGGGTAAGAGACAGCAGAGGTTAATTAGAAAGTAGTGTGCTCAGGTAAGAGACATCAAGGATATAGTAGGGAACAGCATTCAGGTACATCAGCAGGGTTGGATAAGAGAACACACATAGGTAAGGGACAGCAGTAAAGAACAGCATACAAGAGACAGCAGGGATGGGGGTAGAGAACGCATACAGGTAAGAGACAGCAGGGATGGGGTAGAGAACACATACAGGTAAGAGCCAGCAGGGATGGAGTAGAGAACACATACAGGTGAGAGAAAGCAGGGATGGGGTAGAGAACACATACAGTTAAGAGACAGCAGGGATGGCCATGAAAACACATACAGATATGAGAGAGCAGTAAAAGAGAAATTACTAGCCATCAGATTATGCAAGTAAGAGTCAACAGGGATGGAGGAGAGTACTTCACTCTTGGTGCCTCTTACCTGTATGTGCAGACAGCAATTCAGGTAAGAGACAACAGTAAATAGAGGATTACTAACCATCATAATATGCAAGTAAGAGACCTCAGGGGTGGAGTAGAGAGCAATGCAGGTGAGAGACAGCAGGGATGGGGTAGACGGCACATGAAGGGAAGAGACAGCAGGGATGGAGTCGATAGTACATTCAGAGAAGAGAGAGCCGGGATGCAGAAGACAGTACATTCAGGGAAGAGACAGCAGGGATGGAGTAAATAGCAAATTCAGGGAAGAGAAAGTAGGGATGGAGTAGAGAGTACATTCAGGGAAGAGACAGCAGGGATGGAGTAGACAGCACATTCAGGGAAGAGACAGCAGGGATGGAGTAAACAGCACATTCAAGGAAGAGACAGTAGGGATGGAGTAAACAGCACATTCAGGGAAGAGACAGTAGGTATGGAGTAGAGAGTACATTCAGGGAAGAGACAGCAGGGATGGAGTAGACAGCACATTCAGGGAAGAGACAGCAGGGATGGAGTAGAGAGAACAGTAAATAGAGGATTACTAACCATCGTAATATGCAAGTAAGAGACCTCAGGGGTGGAGTAGAGAGCAATGCAGGTGAGAGACAGCAGGAATGGGGTAGACGGCACATGAAGGGAAGAGACAGCAGGGATGGAGTAGACAGCACATTCAGGGAAGAGACAGCAGGGATGGAGTAGACAGCACATTCAGGGAAGAGACAGCAGGGATGGAGTAGACAGCACATTCAGGGAAGAGACAGCAGGGATGGAGTAGACAGCACATTCAGGGAAGAGACAGCAGGGATGGAGTAGACAGCACATTCAGGGAAGAGACAGCAGGGATGGAGTAGACAGCACATTCAGGGAAGAGACAGCAGGGATGGAGTAGACAGCACATTCAGGGAAGAGACAGTAGGGATGGAGTAAACAGCACAGTCAGGGAAGAGACAGTAGGGATGGAGTAAACAGCACATTCAGGGAAGAGACAGTAGGGATGGGACTAAACAGCACATTCAGGGAAGAGACAGTAGGGATGGAGTAGAGAGTACATTTAGGGAAGAGGCAGTAGGGTTGGAGTAGACAGCACATTCAGGGAAGAGACAGCAGGGATGGAGTAGACAGCACATTCAGGGAAGAGACAGCAGGGATGGAGTAGAGAGTACATTCAGGGAAGAGACAGCAGGGATGGAGTAGAGAGAGTACATTCAAGGAAGAGACAGTAGGGATGGAGTAGAGAGTACATTCAGGGAAGAGACAGTAGGTATGGAGTAGAGAGTACATTCAGGGAAGAGAAAGCAGGGATGGAGTAGAGAGTACATTCAGGGAAGAGACAGCAGGGATGGAGAAGAGAGTATGTTCAGGGAAGAGGCAGTAGGGATGGAGTAGACAGTACATTCAGGGAAGAGACAGCAGGGATGGAGTAGAGAGTACATTCAGGGAAGAGACAGCGGGAATGGAGTAGAGAGTACATTCAGGGAAGAGACAGCAGGGATGGAGTAGAGAGTACATTCAGGGAAGAGACAGCAGGGATGGAGTAGAGAGCAGCACACAGGTAAGAGTAGAGTGACAGGTAGAGACAGCAAGGCTATGTAGGTATAAAAGTAGGAAAAGATGAGACCACTCCAGAACCCTCCACCTTTGGGTACCATCACCCAGCTGGTAGAAGCTAAAAACCTGTATTTAAAGCAACACACACAGTCTAGCAAGTGGCAGCCAAGATGGCAGGTAAAAAAAAAAAACAGGTCAAAGAGACGCAGCAAGTTCCATGGCAGTTCTCTGGCAGCGCCCTGTTGCTGCTGACATTTGTCACCCTGCAACATAAGCCGGGTGTCACATGCCGGTGAGGTCACCGTCATGACTCTGCCAGAGCTCACTACCCTACCGTCTCTCCCACCGGGAGTTAGTGAGCGCCGTTATGTCAGCAATGGCACCGTACAAAGACAGCTGCCCCAGCACCCACCAACCCATTGCCAACGTCTGCGTTCTCACTTCAGCCAGACAGGCCCCTGCCGCCAGGTTGCGCCTAACCTACCGCAACTTTCTTTTCTCCTACCTGATGGGAGGTTGGGCACTTACCGGGCTCCTTCTTTTTAGGGTGACATTTTTCCAGAGCAGGAGGTGCAGCTGGTGCAGGAAACCCATGGTAAGGATCGGTCGCTCACGTCGCCGATCTCAGACCTTGTGTACCAGCTGGTCATTTAAAGGGGTGAGATAGCGCTGAGATGTCCATCCACGATTCGGAAGCCAGGTTCATTGCACTCCTCAGCGTATAAAGGATCCACGTCTGCTGTATACAACAGAAAACAACAATGGATTGTGGGAAAACGAGGTCTCAGGAGGGACCGTGCAGTGAAAGCAAAGACCCCCCCCCCCCTGTACCAAGCTATGCTACACAACCTAGATGTGGCACACTGACCAGTGGTCGGTCTAGTTCTGCCGTCTGGATAGCAATCAGCTGTGTTTTCATCTCTTTTACAGCCTCCTCCTCCTCCTCCTCCTCTGCTGCATTGAGTTACAGTCTCTGCCAGTCTGCCTAGGCCCTGCCCACTCTTAAAGGAGCAGCCACCTATTTTCTGCACCTCATTCATTAACTCAATTCATAGCTTCCTAGTGCAACTGACTGATAGGCTCAGGATGTGAAGCCTTGTGCCTGGGATCTAAATCCCAACCAGATGACATTTACTAAGTATTGTGTATCCTAAATGACCACAATGCTATTTTCTGTTACAAAATACCCATTTCACCTTTTTTTACCCATCCATCGCATTGTTGCAGATCTCCTCCAACCTTTCTCAACCACTTCAGGTCTACGCACTAGCCCCCCATTTAAGCGTTTTTAGGCACAGGTTGTAGCACAGGGCATTTTTGGCCCCTGTGGCTCACCATACACGTTACAACAGGCTTAGGCAACCTCAGCACACCAGCTGTGCTTTAAACTACAAATCCCATCATGCTTGTGGCTGTTAAGAGGCTTGCAATGCCTCATGGGATTTGTAGTTCCACGATAGCTGGAGTGCCAAGTTTGCCTGCCTCTGCGTTACAATGTGATTGTACAATCTCCTTTAGGTCTACCAGCAACTATGTAGTGCAAGGCATGGCCTGATTGGATACAAATTGATTGGATAAATCACATCGCTCTCCATATTACATAGTTTTAGTGAATGTAAAGTTGATTGTATAAAGACTGCATGGTCAGATTGTAACGTGTATGGTGACCCTTAGACTTAATGGGAGCGCCTGAGAAACGCACAGAAACAAGTTTTTTATTTTGGGTGCTCCTATTAAAGTCTATGGGGCCAGAAATGCACAATTCTGCCCTAAAATGGACTTTATCATGCTTAATATGACAAGCAACACAACACTCAGGTGTGAATGGGCCCATTGGGAATAATGGGATTCTTAATGGGAGCCTTAAGCGGTGTCAGGCTTCCGGAATCTTGTGAATGGGGCCTTAACATCGACTGCACAGTTTCCACTGATAGCGACAACAGTGAATGAGTGTCAGCATGTCCTCTAAAGCTGCCCACACACCTTACAATTTATCTGCAGATTGTCTGTGGTCAGATGGAAAAGGTGCAACAGATTCCTCCATCTACACTTAACTGTGTGGATGGAGTAATCTCCACCTGGGCCAATCTGTTGCACTTTTTCCATCTAACCACAGAAAATCTGCAGATAAATTGTAAGGTGTGTGGGCACCTTTACAGTCCCATTCAGGGCGAGAAGGCAGAAGCCCAATAGGAAGATATTTCACACCCTGCCTGAACATGACCTTCATGGAAGGATTACCCGGTATCATTGTATTCAAAGCTGCAGTTCAACAAGATTGAAAACAACTTTTACAATTACCATGTCAAAGCTGAACTGTGGACATGAAACCTTTCATTTTAATATATTCCTCAACAGTCACAAAGGTTATATATCCACTTTGTATGCACCAAATGCCTTAACAAACCCAGGTATTACCTTGTAAAAGTAGCAATGACATCATCATTGTGCTGTTCACATCCTGTGCAGAGAGCAGAGCTGTTGGAAGGACCCAGCAGACTCCACCCACTACTGCCTGCAGAAAAATATAGGAGGGGACAGAGACAAGACCAGTCACCCTGCACAAGGAGAGAGCACAGCCGTGACTGGTCTTTATTACAGGAAGTTCCAGCACAGAGGTAACGTTTCACACTGGATCACTGCACAGATCTGGAAGAAACACACAAAGCACATTAGGATTTCAGTAGGAATGCGAATGACTCGTATTTACAGAATATTTGCTTATCCCGGAGTCCAGTTTTGTTGGGATGGATTCATAACCAGAAACTGCTATACTAACCTTTCCTGGAGAAAATGCTTCCCAGGGCTCCCTCTAGTGCCGCTCACATATGTGGAGGCCTCGGATACCCGGTCATGTGATCTTTGCTGAAGAGGTGACAAAGAGAACAGAAATGAGAGAAACAAAAAGAAGAAAACAAGAGATTTCAGAGTTCAAGTTTAAAGTGTATGTAATGTAAACGTGTCTTCTTCTTTCCATCTATTAAATACCTCATTAATAGTGTTTTGTTAGATCTGTTTAATAAGTGCAACAACAAAAAAACCCCATTGATCCTGCCAGAAATCCAGAGATGTCCTGTGCACTCTGCAGGCTCAAGGAGGTTACCTCTGAACTACAGAACACCTCCCCACTATGTTATGGAGACGAATGAGAGGGGGAGGTATTCTGCAGTCTTGTCCCACGGCGACAACGCTCCATAGCTGCAGTGCAGAGAGTGAGTGTTGTCACATGAAGACAGGACGTGTGTTACTGGAAGAATAACCAGGTGAAATGACTTGGAAAAATCCTGGAAAAAGGAAACGAATGCAGCCACCACATCTGAGGAATGGCAAGCTTCACTATAGTACATGTTTGTTCTTGGGTTTAGATAGACGTGAACCTGCCACTATTGGGCCTATGCAAGATTCGGAATGTTCAGTCTTGGATTGTTTAACAACAATAATAATAATGTACTACGGGGTCTATCTATAAACTTCACACAACTCTCACTCTGGATAAAAAAAAATGTTCAATTGAATCCAATGGAATGAATCTATTAGTGAATCTTGGGTGAAAGTAATGTGAATCTTGCATATTTATTTTATTTATCTATATAGTAAATACTAGGGATGCACCGATACCGTTTTTTTTATATACACTGTAGAGTATGAGTACCGATATTTTTTTTCCAGTACTCAACGATACCGAAAGTCCCATTAAGGAAGCCGGGCGGCATGTAAAGACTCGCCGTCTGGCTTCTTGATTAGCTGGAAAGTCATCTCCATGCTCCCTCGTCACCAGGTGGTGAGTCATTACACGGCACCTGGCTTCCTGATTGGCCGGGAAGCCGGCTCCATGCTCCCTCGTCACCAGGTGACCAATCAGGGACCTGGGCAGCGTGTAATGACTTGTCACCAGACTTCCTGATAGCGGATAGGCATCGGGAGCGGTTGGGCGAGTACTCACCCAAATACTCCGTATCAGCAATGATACTGGTACCAGTATCGGTGCATCCCTAGTATATACACTACTTACAGTTAAAAAAGAGAATATTGAAAAAACAGCAGGTCACAGAAGCAGTGGGAGCAGGATAGGCGAGTATTAGGCCCCGTTCACACCTAGGTGCAGTGACAACTTGTTTGTTTGCTAGCATGTTATTTCTGCATCTGATGCACGTCCCTATTAATTATAATGGGTGGCATTAGCAAGTAAAATGTGGTAAAAGTAGCTCATGCAGTCCAGAACAATGAGAAACATCAGTGAATCTCAGTCCAGATCTGGGGAGACTAGCACACAGAGGAGGCAATGCCTTAGCCACCCCTCTGACCAAATCACTGGCATAGAAAATAAAAGAAAATACCTGAAGGCCCCTTTACTGCCCTAAACCCATGGCCACGTGATGTTCCACTCCGGAGTCTTCTCTCTTCTTCCAAGCATGGAGGAGGGGTCCTTCTTCAGGTGTCCACATCACTGCCTGCATGATGTATTCACTTCCTATTGGCTGTCTGGGGGTGTGCTCCAGACTGGAATAATTAAGTGAGGTCAGAAGTGCTGGATTACCGGTCCTCCGCATCCAGAGACAGCAAGGGACATGGACAGCGGACTTAAAATTGCGTCACGCGTCAACTTATTAACTAGACCGCAGTGTAACACACTAGACATGTGCATTCGGATTCCGACGAACCTGCAAATCAACGAAAATCAGTTAATTCGGTGGTTCGTCTGAATCAGAAATAACTATTATATGCCCGAATATACAAAAACTATATTCAGGTATACATGAATTTGTTTTCAGAACACACCGGCGGCGTGTTCTGCACATGCCTGCCACCATCTTGGAGGAGGAGCGTGTGACATTATATAACGGTGATGTCACACGCTGAATGAGCGGTGGCCATATCTGAGTATATCTTGATATACACCAAGATGGCGGCGCTCGAAACATGCATGCGCCGCCATCTCGGTGTACACCAAGATGCACTCCAAAATGGTGGCGCACGCGCAGAATGCGGCGGCCGATTTCAGGCCATGTTGTCACCAAGCGCGTTCCAGGAGCAGAGCAGTTACAGACCCGGAGCCAAATTGCGTCCAATGTATTCCAAATGGTATTTTTAGCTCCAGTTCACATCGCAGCGTTCAGTTCCAGAGCAGGTAAAAAACGGCAGCAGGCCCTATTTTACCTGCTCTGGAATGCATGCAAACGCATCAAAAACGCATGCAAACACCCTGGAACGCACTGAAAGCACATTTTAAACTAAAAAAAAACACAGCAAAAACGCAGCAAAAAACGCGTCACAACCCACTGCACTGCGTGTGCAGAAACTCATGCAGATCTGCTCTGCATTTGGTGTGAACAAGTCCTTAGTGTTCAGATTCGGAGGCTCGTTGCCTCGAACCCAGAACCACATAAAAATGAATTTCCTTTCATTTGTTTAGTCTGAAAAGGAATGTTTTTGTTGCGCACATGTCTATAACATACAGGACTATCTGAAGGAAAACAAGAGTCAGTGGTGTTGCACTTCAGGACTGTTGTTTATAAACATTAATTCCCAAGCCCCGTTCACTCCAGGGCGATTCAGTTGTGAGGATTTGTTTGGGCTGAACAGCCGACATGAATGATCCCTTACATTCCTATGGGGACCATTCATGCGATCGCACGCCTTCGTGCAATCAGAACCGCCTGCGGCCCCAGATACCTCCTGAGCCTTTTTTCCGCGCTGATCTATATCGATTCGAATGGAAACGCACTGATCAGCGCATTTATGGGCGTTTGTAATTGCATTTCAGTGCTGAAATGCAATTAAAAACGCCCAAACGGCCCTTTTAAAAATCACAAGGAAACCGCGCAGAAACCCATCTGCACTGGTGAATGGGGCCTCAGATCAGATTCACTTTAAACAAAGCCATGAAATATAAACAAGGAGCTCAGTCTACCTGAACAATGCCTGAAGGGCCCATTCACACCTATGTGTTGTGGTAATATGCGGAAAAGACACACGAGGTGCATTAGTTTGTCGCAATGCCAATTATTTTCAATGGCACCTAACACATTAAAGCAATGCAAGGTAACACTACCTGTGTTGTGGGTTGCTGCATCAGAAAAAAGCATGGTGCAGCCAGGTCTGTTTTTTTTAGTCCATTGAAATAAACAAGCTGCCTTAATGCAGGTTTGTTACTGTACTGCATCAATCTTACTCAGGCACTGCAGTAGTGAGCCAGACTACCTCAGACATCTCAACTCTCCCAGACGTATACGATAGCGGCTCCCTGATGCCCGGGAGATAAGCATTTTATACAGGAAAGGTTTACTACCTTTCTGGTATCCCCTGCTATCTGTTTTTTTATCGTTTTATTTTCACATCGGCCGCCATCAGAGTAACAAACAAAAAAAGGGAAGGAGTTCTCCTTCAGGTCCTCCTCTGCTCATTGACAGCAGCATGGGCAGGTGCAATAGCCAGCCACTTGCTATTGCAGTTTGAGATGGCTAATAGCAGGCCAGCTATTCATTCTCCTGCCATCTGTTTTTTTTGTTTTTTTTTAATCGGATGGTGGCCGAAACAGCATTAGCTCCTCTGCCATCTACCATCATTTCAGGGAGATGCCCTTTA
>NW_017306519.1:204825-208553 GCF_000935625.1 Nanorana parkeri | reverse complement strand
GGGGGAGAGCGGGAGCCCGTTTTTGTTTGGGGGTGGAGAGCGGCCTGCCTGCTTGTGCTTGTGAAGAGGGTGGGAGGCCAACAGCGTAGACAATGGTGAGGTACTGACCCGAAGATTGAAGAGCAGCCGTCTGCCACTGAAACGATCCTACTGCAGCGGGCGAACAGCGGCTCTGTGACCCAGGAAGTGGCGAGGTGATTTAATCGGCGTCACGAGTGCAGGTCAGCCCCGGGGGGTAGGGGTTGTGCTGTTGTTGGGGCGGAGTCTTGCCTGGGGCAGCTAAAAACCTACATACACCACTGGGGGAGAGGGTACCTCCCTGAAATGATTTTTTCAGGTTGGCATGTCTGCTACTCCATTCCACCATGTTGGTGATCTGCGAACGTTTTTTGCTCTGCTGCGTGTAATGCAGCAGAGGTGTTCCCAAACACACCCACTCCAGATTACTTGCGGCCTCCCAAATACTGAAAGCTTGATGTGCGAGTTCTTTACAGTCACTAGTCACACTTAACCCCCCGGATATTTTAATCTGACTTGTAATATCACAAGCAGAGACAGAGAGGGGATTTGATCAAAACTGGAGCAGACAGAATCTGTACATTGCAACCAATCAGCTTCTATCTTTCATTTTCAAATCTTAAAAAAACTGAAGAGAGAAGCTGATTGGTTACTATGGGGAAGTGCTCCAGATTCTGTCTGCTCCAGTTTTGACAACATTTCCCGTATAGTGGAAATTGGTCAGCACAGGATTTAGGAAGCAGACCCTCTGGGGGACTTCTGACAGTTGCACCTTTTTTTAGGTAACCAGATTACTGTGTGATTGTTATTGTTTGGAATTCATGAAACTATTAGTGAAATTTGTTTGGTAAAAATAATTCAACCATAAGCATTAACAAATGTGTATAAATGATATTTGTATATACACACACATACATACACTCTTGTTTAGTTTTTGTGATGAAAATATTCTAGATCAACCATAAGGCTATGTGTACACCATGTCCAGACCAGATGTGGAGCAGATCTGCAAATGCAGTGCAGTGCGTTTTGCCGTGTTTTTACTGCGATTATGTCGTGTTCCAGTTCTTTTTTTTTTTTAACTTAAAATGGGCTTTTAGGTGCAGTCCAGTGTGTTTTGTGGGTTCCGTGCCTTTTTTATGCGTTTTGTGCATTCCGATGCGTTCTAGAAAAAATAAGACATTCACTGAGGGGCCTATTCACACCACATCCAGATCATGCCTAGAGACCAGATTGTTTCCGGACCCAAAATGCATCCTAATGTCTCCCTATGCTTTTTCTGGCCTCTGTTCACACCAGCACAGTCCGTTCCAGACCAGACCAGAAAAATACTGCTTGTCCCAAAATAAAAATAAAAAAGCTCCAGCACGCAGGACAATCACGGTAAACGCAGTAATGCATTCTAGATCTGGTCCGGAGAATGGGGTGAACCTGGCCGCAGTATTTTTTCGGTCTGGAACAGAAGGCACTGCAAAAGGGTTGAACTGTAGCCTAGATACATTGGGATGTGGTATTGGTCCAGGAGCTAACTGTTCTCGTCTGGACAGAACGTGGACATGGTGTGAACAAGCCCAAAGGGACCAAAAAAGCATCCCAATATATCCCTATGGTATTTCTGGGCTCTGTTCACTCAATCGCAGTCCGTTCCGGACCAGACAAAAAAATACTGCTGGTCTAATTTTCTTTGGTCTGGATTGGAATGCACTGGAATGCATGGAAACGCATCAAACGCATGCAAACACACTGGACCACACCTGAAAGCCTATTTTAGGCTCTAAAAAAAAAAAAACTTCTCTGGAAAGAGGCAAATTCACTAAAAACGCTGTCAAACTAAATGCGTTCCAGAAAATCTCAGTGTATCCCTATGGTATTTATGAGCTCTGTTCACACCAGCGCAGTCCGTTACAGACAACAACAAAAAATACTGCTTGTCTCATTTTCTCTAGTCTCTGGTATGCACTGGAACGCATGGAAATGCATACAAACGCACTAAAACACACCTGTAAGCCCATTATAAGCTGGAAAAAAAAAGCGTCAAAGTCGCAGCACAACGCAACGCCCCTAAATCATATGAATAAAAGAGCAGGCAAGTCATTGTGACAATACAGAAATGCATTCTGCCATCTAGTGGTCAGACAGTGTATAACACACACACACACACACGCGGAGGGGAATTGATAAAAACTGGAGCCGACAGAATCTGGAGCAGTTGCCCATAGTAACCAAACAGCTTCGATCTTTCATTGTCAAAGCTTAACTGAACAAACTGAATCTGGAAGCTGATAGTTTGCCATGGGCAACTTCTCTCTGCTCCAGTTTTGATAAATTCCCCTTGCAGTGTTCCCCATACTCGAAGTGCAACCCACCAATTTCTTTTCTTTGATCCGTCTCACAGCCATAATTTTAGGGGTTGTTTTAAAACTCATTGTTTGCCAAGGACAAATCTGTACCTATTTAGGACACTTCGTCCTTTTTTTTTTATACGGTATAAACAGTGTGCTGATCTGCTTGAAACACAATAGAAAGGAGCACTCACCGTTGTTTCTTTGGAGAGAGACACAGAAGAGTGCACAGAAGAGGTTTCCCCAGGAGATCTATGTTGTCATTCTGCAGACTGCAGTGTGGCTCTCTCACTCGTTCCAATCCTTCTCTTCATTGTACTCCAAAAACAGATCCTTCAAGGGCACTTACAGCATACAACTCTCTTTATTATATTTTAGAAGCAGCAAAAGTTACAAACATGTACAAGATGTCTGGATTTTTTATGTATCATATATACTTTCTCAAGGGCAAGGCCAACCCCACTGCAAGGTCTTCCTCTTTTTAATTCATACAGGTGTGTTTTCATAATTAACTCCTTCCTAGCAGTGGGCTCAATAACTATGTACTATATAGATTTCATTCAGCCTCAGCAGTCTGCTCTTATGTTTGCAGCTTTATTAGGAAGCTGGCCATATACTGCACCACAATCTCTGTACATTCACCTTCAGATCCACCAAAACCAAACTATACAAGGACAGAACCAAACAGTGCACTTAATTCAAACCATACCAGGCAGGCCCTTGCACCACAAAGCCAATGGCAGA
This sequence comes from Nanorana parkeri, assembly GCF_000935625.1. Classification (NCBI taxonomy): domain Eukaryota; kingdom Metazoa; phylum Chordata; class Amphibia; order Anura; family Dicroglossidae; genus Nanorana; species Nanorana parkeri. The sequence continues at coordinate 205,449 of NW_017306519.1, read as the reverse complement.
TTTTGCTTCCCCCTGCAATAAATCCTACTTCTATCACCTCCGCGCAAACCATTTTCAGACCCATTACTCTCGCCATCCTTATATCACTACAATGAGTATTCTCTATATTAGGGTTGCCACCTGTCCAGGATTCACCCGAACAGTTCAGGTTTTGAATACTGTGCCCAGGTTTCATGGCAGCAGAAACCTGGACACAAGATGTCAGGCAGACAGAGGCAACCAAAATTAAGATAGGGGCTACTGGCCCCCCACTGAAAATAGTCTCAACTGTGATATTTACATATGAATGGGCGGCAATTTTTACATATGAATAAGCCGCGACTCATTCTCCCCAAAAAATGTCCACACGTCGATTGAGTGTTCGGGTTTCGCTTGAAGAAAAGGTGGCAACCCTAGGGGCAACCAAAATTAAGATAGGTGCTACTGGACCCCTACTGAAAATAGTCTTAATTATGTGATATTTACATATGAATGGGTGGCGCTATTTATATATGAATAAGCCACGACTCAATCGCCCCAAAAAATATCTGCGCGTCGCTACAGTCTTCACGTTTCGCTTGAAGAAAAGGTAGCAAGCGTACTCTATATGGGCAATAAAGCGAGAGGCCACCCCCCCCCCCCCCC
>NW_017306519.1:187220-204387 GCF_000935625.1 Nanorana parkeri | reverse complement strand
TATATCCTAAATACAGTTATATTGTAAAGTGCATGGCCAGAGGGCTACTGATTTAAAGTGGGACTCTGGTGTGAAAAAGGGGGCTCCGATTTGAGTGGGGCTTTTGATATAAAGGGGAACTTCAGTGTAAAGGTGGAACCCCACTTTTTTGTGTGTCCTTGCATGCAATCCCCCTAAAATCCATTACATTTTAGACTGAGGATCCCCTGAGATTTTGCATGCTTTTAAAGGGTGCCGTGACTGAAAAAAGGTTGAGAACATCTGGTATCGGGTAATATGAGCCACCGTTGCTGATCGATTTTAGATTCAGTTGCCAGTAGCAAACAGATTATATGACCAAAAACTATATTCTGATACACTAGACATTAAAAAAAAAAACTGATCACAAATGATCAATGCTTTAGCACCTTGGTTCTCAACTGGTAAATCGTGACCCAAAAGTGGGTCGCCACCCCATGTTCAGTGGGTCGCCTCATGCCTTCCACTTTTCGAGGTGAGAGGCTCCTCTGCCTCCCCCTAGTGCAGCACTGTCAGTTTTATCTCCAGGCAGCGTGATACGAAAATATGCGGCCCGGCGCCGAGTGTCAGTATGAGGTGGGAAAGTTACAGTCATCATGTTTCCAAACAGCTCCAACTCTCTCAGCTTAGCTTCCCTGAACTTCCTGTCCAATACAAGAACACAAGGGACAGAGCAGTCTCTAGCAGCTGTCCATCTACTAGCTTGGAGTAAGGAGTTGGAGGGTGCAGGAAAATGTCTTGCACTGCTGTGCCTGCATGTTTGTGGAGACACACAGCTTACTAGCACACACAAGGGTGGCTCCATAGGCCCTGCAGGGGAAATGAGCCACCCTAAAACAGGATATAAGGGCCAGTACTCTGGTGACCAGCTGCTTCCGTAGGAAACTTAAACTTGTAAATGTCAAGGAGCAGCATCCAATGTAAGTGATTTCATCAGCGTTTGAAATAGCTTAAAAATGTTTTGACTTTAATATCACTTTAAAGGTGGACAGAGTAAGAGATAGCTGGACAGACTGGGGTAGGTAGTTCCAGAGGATGGGAGAGGCTCTGGGATGGGGATTTCTGAAAATACTCTATGTATCCAGATTTGGGAGAAAACTCAGAAACACACAAGACACCTTGGACCAGCTGAAGGTGTTCTCCAGTACTGCTCTTAAAGGGAACCTGTCAAGAGACAAATGAGTAGGCTGCTATCGCGGATCACTCCTTCTGGATGGGTCTTCGGACCTGCCCTAATGTCTAGTGGGAGGATATGTGACCATTAGATCCCATTCACACCAGGGCGACAGCGCTTTTTTCATGCTTTTTTTGTAGAGCGTTTCACAGGCGTTCTCTGTGCATATGTAAGAGCTAATTTTCAGTTGTCCAATGAAAAGCAGTCTCAGCTGCAGAAACGCGGTAAAAATAAAGTGCAAAAAAGCGCATAAACATGATGATCGGCGAGTTTCCATTGAAGTTTATAGAGCAAAACGCGCTGATAAGCACCACAAAAGAAGCTCATAGTCCATTTTAAACAATGGGCGTATTGTTACGCACAATTCAGTGCGTTTCATGGGGTTTTGATTTGCATGCGTTTCAGTGCGGAAGTAAAAAACGCGTGACAAAACACCCTGGTGTGAACGGGGCCTTAGGTTATTTCCTCCCCTGAACTGGGGGGTCTCCTTTTGGGGGAGCCTCCAACCTAGTACTTTGAGGTTGGCTTTGGCTGACCTAGAGGAACAGATCCGCTTGGCTTTGGCTAGGTTAACATAAGTGCTCTGCACCTGTCAGGAATCTTGCAACCTGGGCAGTCAGGTTGCAAGAGGGCTTTATCTTTTTGGGACATGGAACATTTTACACACCCTAGTGCACGTTTTTGTGTGTTCACATGCACTTTTTTTCCTCACTATGGTGTTTAGTTTTTGCACACCCACAGCGGGTTTTAAAGAAGAGAAATATCACCACTTATTTAAGTTTATTTCACCCTAATGAGTGTCAGTAACACACCCCAGCATTTAGTGCATATTTAAAGGAACTTCAATAACACCCCCGTTGCGCTTTGTTCCCTCTATCCGCTGTCACAGCCCAAGTCCCGTGTCATCAACTTTTTTGGGGGCGTCATCAGGAACTAGCTGGCTCTTGTGGGTTTTGCATTCAGACCCCAATGACAAGTGGCTGTGTCGGCCCACCAACTGTTGCGAGTCACTGCTTCTGCAACTTCCTGAGATATGTGATAGGGATATCTCGGGAGGCTATGGGAGCAAAATACGTGATTCTCTCCAAAATAAGAATGGCAGTTAGGGGAAGGGGCTGGAAAACTTTTTTTTATTGTTTGATGTTGCTTCAGGGTTGGGGATTGCAGGGAGCTAAAGTGGATCTGGCAGGTGAAAATCAACTTTAAATTCTGGGCTGTAATCCTGACACACATCAGAACTAGATGAGCCATGACTACTACTAAGTATATCATAACCCAGATAAACAAACGCTTTCACAGACATTGCAAAAGAATCTTACAATATCTGACCCTGGGATTTGTAAAGTGACTTTCTGAAAAACAGAATTAAAAATGGAATCTTAATTTAAAGAGTAATTCCACTTTTTGTAACAAAGTTTTTTGTTAGTTTTCACAGAATATAAACAAGGCACTATACAGGGTATTTGAAATCACAAGGTGTTAGGCATACAACGATTCAGAATTGTTGAAATATGAAGATAAACTCAAATACCAGTTCATCAACCAAATATAATACAATAAAGGAAAGAAAAGAATCAAAAAATAAAATAATATAAAGAAATTATATAAAGAAAACTCAAGAAGGAGGTCCAGCAGATGGTCGGCTTCATTATTAAATCTGGTGTAGGCCAGGAGTTCCAAGCTCAGGTCCCCACAGGGTCTATCCTTACTATTCGTCCTACGGACAGCCCCGTCATAGGTATCGAAGGGTATACGCATCTAAATTAGGGTTCTGGAGTAATATCCAGGGTTCTCAGATATTTAGAAATTTAGTATGGCTATCAGTTAGGATGCTTGCTAACCGTTCATTCAACAGAATGTTGTGCATTCTCTGGGTAAATTCTCGGAGAGGGATAACTTGTTTCTTCCAGTTCCCTGCTATGGTTAACTTAGCAGCAATGAATAATTGATGCACCAGGGAACTTTGGTTCCTAGTTAAGCCAGGCACCGATGCATGTAGTAGGCTTTGTGCCGGGCTTTTAGGGACATGCTTGAAAAACATTTGTGACAACAAGTGGTGGATCCTAGTCCAAAAGCTGGAAGCAAAAGGACAGGTCCACCATATGTGTAACATGTCCCCGGGAGATGAACACCCACGGAAACGCCTAATAATTCCACTTTTGTTGAGAAAAAAAGTCAATGATCACTGTAAGGATTTTAACAGACTTTGTAGCAGATTCTACCTGAAGAAATGCTGTTTGTTTCCTGATGTCCTTTCCAGACTGATCCCTGAATGGGAGGGTCTGGTTTCATTATGCCCACCTGGTGCACTCTCAGTGTTGTAATAAAGAATGTTGCAGTGTCGGCACCCCTTTTGACGTAGTTAACCCTTAAGGAGTATCTCACCAGTACAGAAGAGCCCTGGGGCCATGCTAAAAAAATATGAAACATAATTATGTGTTTAAAAGTCAGAATTCTGAGTTTGAAAGACAGAATCCTATCTTTAATAGTCAGAATTCTGACTTGATTGGCTCTAGTGTACAGAATTTTAAAAACAGAATTCTGAGATTAAAAGTCAAAATTCTGACTTTCAAACTCAGAATTCTGACTTTCAAGCACTGAATTGTGTTTCATATTTTTTTTTAGCATGGCCCCAGGGCTCTTCTGTACACCAGAGCCAATTACACAAGCAGGACAAACTGCAACCCAGTTCTGGAGTGGATGAGGGCTCTAGTTATCAAGACCTGACGCACGTAAATGGTTGCAGATCGCAAGCTTGGCAATGACAGAGCATCTTCTGCAGTGACTCTCCGGGTACTCAGAAATGATGCGGTTGCCGAGGCGATACATCCCTAGCCGTCCTATGCCTGCAGATAATGTTTTCAGGTTAGGGATGTTCTTGTTGCCGAAGAACTGAGTTTAATTCAGCGTTATTCACTTAAATCTAAACAGATAAGGCTTCTGCCGGCATCAGAAAACAGGTTAAGCCAGCTTAACCCGTCAGCTTATACAGTTTGCCAGCAGTGTCTCATCAAAGGCCAAGAAAAGGTGGAAATGCCAGAGTCTGCCATTTTATAGAGCTGAAACGATCGGCTGCCTGAAAGAATGCATCTGCCCTGCCTGTAGCAACCAATCAGATTCCAGGTGTCATTTTCCAAGGGCAGATCGGCGAATAAGTAAAGCAATATGTGGTTGGTTGCTGTGGATAACACAGACATTTTGCTTTCCGGCTCTTTTGATACAGATGGCACTAGAAAAAGCATTTGTCGGCCTTTTTCATCTTCTCACTCAAATATATCCTAGCCTATTTCTGCAGCCATGGGACAGTGCAAACCCCAAACACATATCACCTCACAAGATTGTGATTGCCTGTGTTCCGGTCCACTGCTAACGGAAATAAAATATAGAAATAAAATAGAGCATGCAGCATTCTTTTGCGTTCGCAGTGGACTGGAACGCAGACAATGTTTTGCCACGTGTCCGATCACACAGGGGGGGCGGCGTGGCTGCGGTGCCATTGACTTCAATACACCAATATGCCCCCTCCCGCCCCAGAAGGAAGGAGGAAGTTTAGTGAGCGATTTCTGTGCGTTCCAGCAGTTGCCGTTCCAACGCACCGCAATTGGTGTGAATGGGTGTATTTTCTCTTCTGGTCAAATGTTCCTTCAGATAGTGTACTAGTAAAAATAGGTTCCTCTAGCTCCATCTAGTGACCATAATGGGGTATTTTCACAATTCTCTCTATGAATCAAACCATTTTTACTACTGCCCATAATATTTGAATCTCTGAGCACATGTATTTTAGTTTCTGGGCCGTGTGCAAGGTAATGGGGATGGCTTTATCAATATCCTTCTGCTACTTCACTGTCCAGTCATCAGGCTAGTAAAGAACAAGTGGCTAAGAAAGCATAAATTCAAGGAAATGTGTGCTGTAATATATGCATGCTGCCACTGCTGACCTCCTGAAAGTTCTGTAGTTTTGTTCTAGGCCAGTGATTGATAAAGCAATAAGACAATTAGTATGACATAAAGCCGGGCAGCTAGGATTGTCAGAAGGTGGTCAGCAATGGCAGGCTACATATGTCTCTTTGATTAGAGTGCCCCAGATTTAGAGGGTCCGGGGGTGGGGGGTGTATGGCATTCCTCACCTATTTCCACAGTATTCACAAGACAGCAAGGCAACCAACACTCCTGAACCATTGTACATAAAAAGCTCAACTCCACCCAAAACTTTGTTTTTTTTTATATGGAAAAGTGGTTAATACTTCAGACAGGTTTTTAAATGTTGGCTTGTTCCCACTAAAGAGTTTGCCCCTATAAGGGATAGAATGGTGCAATTTAAGATACTGCATAGAGCCTATTTTACCCCTCATCGTCTACATAAAATGAATGCATCTATCTCTCCGTCCTGTTGGAGATGTACGTGTGATGAGGGCGGGTTTTTTCATGTTTTTTGGGAATGCCCCCTCATCAAGTCCTATTGGGGCTCCACGGTAGACTTCATCTCAAGGGTCACTTCATTGCCACTAACACCATCGCCGAGAATGTGCCTTCTGGGCCTGGTGGAGGATGTAGCTCCGACCAGGTCGGAACGCATGTTGGTAGGCCTCACCTTGTTCTATGCTCGCAAGGCTATTGCTATGTGTTGGAAGAAGCCGGCCCCACCGGAGCTGTTCTTTTGGAAAAAATTGGTGAATGCTAATCTACCTTTATACCAGGATACATATGCCAACAGGGGATGTCCAGGGAAATTCAATAAAATCTGGGATAGTTGGCTGGAGTGCAACAACTCGGCAGTAGACCAGGACGCACATCCCTGAGTAGGGACTAGTGCCTTGTTTGGAGTGCTCTAGTCCTGCCTGTACCATTTCCGACCTGAGGGTCAAGTCGAGTTAGGTGCCCCATTATCCGGCACATCCATCCAACGATCTCCTGTCAAGGCCAGCCCCCTGGCGGGTATATAAGAGGGCTGTGGGAAGGCCGAGCGAGCCTTGGTGAGTAATGATTCCACCACCTGCATTGTAGAACCAGAACTGTTTTTTTGTTTGCTCTTTCTTTCCTTCCTTTTGTTCTTTACTTATTTCCTTTTCCACGGCTGTTGATGCTGTAATGTTATGTTGAATGCACAGCTATGCATGGTGCCATCAATGTTAGGCACAAATAGCGTGCACGGCTGTACTATATGTTTGAAAAACAATAAATTATTTTGTAAAAAAAAAAAAAAAGAGTTTGCCCCTCACTGCCGGTCCTACCTGACACTTGTCATCTGAACAGTAGGGATTCCTACTCGCAAACCCATGCAAAACTGCCAGTGACATCCCCTCTCTCAGCCCAATCAGCTGCGGCTGGGGCATTCCCCACCCTGCAGCTACACAAGGTGTAGCTAACAAAGGGGCAGGGAATGCCCCGGCCGCAGCTAATTGGGCGAGACGGGGGATGTCACTGACAGTTTTGTGCAGGCTCAGGTGAACTCGGTTTTTACCAAACCCCTGCATATCCCTACTGGAGAGGTAGTGAGGGCAAATAGCCCTCATGGGAGACAGACCACTATAAAATCCTTCCGCAGGTTCTAAACCACACCATCTCTACTAGAAAATATGTTTTTATTGCTGACTGATTTCATGTGGGGGTTTCCCATCACTTCCTCATCTGTCTGACACCTGTCAAACAGACAAGAAGTGGGGAGATTTCTTTCACTTGCTGTTCTGTCTGACACCCATCAAAAACACAGGAAGTGGGGAGATATTCTAACTCTTCATGCTCTGTCTAACTCTTCTGACTCTACACAAAACTAGAATTTCACACACAGAACTTTGTATAGTGTACATAAAAAATACTTTGCTGGGCAATGTATACTTGTATGATCTTAAATCATTATTGAAAAAAGTTTGCGCGTTTTATACTATTTTAAAGGGTAATTCCGCTTTCCCAGGCAAATTAAGGAAAATGAAATTAACGCCACCAATCTGCCCCCTCTCCATCCCGCCGCTGCTCTTACCTTTAACCAAATGCTCCTTCCCCTCTGTGGCTTACAGTGTAGTATCCATACTCTGTACACAGCAGCGCATACCTGCACTCAGTAATTCAAATTCCTTTTGCAAATGGCAAGCACTCATTGGTGGTCACCTGACTGCGCTGACCAAGGAGAAGCCCTTTTTATTGGTCAGCACGGTCAGAAGCGCTTCTTGTTGCTCAGTGTGGTCAGGTGATATGCCAGCCCTGCTCTCTCCATATGCTGACATCAGCGGCCTCTTCATGCTGAGATGGAGGCATTTCATGGGTTAAAGTGGATTTTGGAGGTGCTGTGTAAACTGGTGCAGTAATCTGGAATTACCAGCAGAGGGCAGACATCTCCAATGACAGCTAATTATCCCAAACATACTGAACCTGTAATGTCACATAATACTCACAGCAAGTAATCTCCACTCTGCTACACCATTTAAAGGCAACGAACAGAGAGATTAAAACAGGCAGATGGAAAAAGAAACAGTTTACTTCAGCTGTGTACACCGTTATATCAATCAAATCTATCTTTACATACATAAGTACCTGAATCTGGCCTTATATCAGCCTCCAGTCATGCCTTCACAGCAGCACTCACACAAGGATTGTACAGATGAATGGTTTATAAATGAAAGTACACTTAGGGGTTGATTTATAAAACTTCCGCCCAGCCAAACGCTGGGTGAATGCCATTCGCACGGCATTCCTGCTACTAGATGCAGCATAGAAATGTAAGCTCCTGAGCTCCATCTAATGTTGCAAATGTGGTGTGAATGGGCATTCGCCTAGTGCACGGCTGGGTGGAAGTTTTATAAACCAAACCTTTATTATGTGATGTGATGTTACCTCTCTTTTCCTGTGTGGTCATTATAATAAAGTAAATGATAAGATGAGGTATCTGGAGTGGTTATCAGGGGCTGTATTATGTATAAATAACGTCAAAGTGTAACTTTGCAGTACTCCATTACTTTTTACTTTGTAAAAGAGTGTCATAAGTTTCAGGGGCGTCCCGAGGCGTGGTGTCACCCGGAGTTGTTGCTGGGTGACACCCTGCTGGGGCATCATCACATATGTGCATGACATGATCATGCATACGCGTAATAACGTCACGTGCACTTACAATGCAACTGTCAGTCATTGACCGAGAGCCCAACTTTTCAGAGGGGGTGACACCCCTCTGATGGTGTCACCTGGTGTGGGCCACACCCCCCTTGTGAAGCCATTGATAAGTTTCTAATATTTTAAAGATAGATTAATTGAAAACACACACATTTATGCCTAGTACCTTGAAAGTCCTATATATATATACACATGTGTATATATATATGAAAATGTCCAAATTGGGCCCAATTAGCCATTTTCCCTCCACGGAAGTTCTCTTAGTTCCAGGATACTTCAAGAGCCAGCATTGGTCCTGGGTCTCTTCCTCTATCAGCAACACAGACCTCCTCCATGTTAGAGATCCCAGGGAAACCTTTCCCTCACACCTGCCCATGCCCACCCCAGGCCTTAGGCCTAGGTTGGGGGGCAGGCTGAACAGCACCCAGCCCTATTCCATGGCCTTTTTGAGCACATGGCAAATCCCTCCAGTATATGTACCCTATCCCAGCATGCACCACTGGCTGAGAGAAACCCAGTGACTGGCTGCTGTACTGTACATACACAACATACAGCCTCTCATTGGTTGTCCCACAATATGACATAGTCACACTCATGATGGTGGATGATACCACCATAGGAGCTGTGTGAAGTTGGCACCCCATGTTTGTAAAACCTGAATAAAAATATACCATTCGTTTGTGATGCGTTTGTGCTGATTTGTGCCGCAAAAACGACATTCGTTTTTGCGGCACATGGGTGCCCACTTTGCACCCATGTTACTGAATTTTAAAAACAAACACGCCATTCGATTGTGCTGTGTTTGCGCTGATTTGTGCCGCTTTGGTTTCAGAAATATTGCGCATTATAGTTGCAGAAACCCTGCCCACTTTGCACCCCATGTTATTAAATTTAAAAAACAAACACACCTTTCTTTTTTCCTGCGTTTGTGCTGACTTGTGCCGCAAAAACAAGTGTTTGTGCCAGTTCAGTTTTTGAGATATTGCGCATTATAGTTACTGAAACCCCGCCCACTTTGCACCCCATGTTACTGAATTTTAAAACCAAACACGCCATTCATTTGTGCTGTATTTGTGCTGATTTGTGCCGCAAAAATAAACATTTGTGCCGCTTTGGTTTCAGAGATATTGGGCATTATATTTGCTGAAACCCCGCCCACTTTGCACCCCATGTTACTGAATTTTAAAAACTAACATGCCATTCATTTGTGCTATGTTTGTGCTGATTTGGGCCGCAAAAATAATCGTTTGTGCCACTTTGGTTTAGGAGATATTGTGCATTATAGTTGCTGAAACCCCGCCCACTTTGCACCCCATATGACTGAATTTTAAAAAACCAAGCATGCCATTTGTTTGTGCTGCGTTTGTGTAAACGTTTGTGCCACTTTGGTTTCGGAGATATTGCACATTAGATGCTAAAACCCCGCCCCTTTTGCACCCCATGTTATTCAATTCTAAAAACAAACATGCCATTCATTTGTGCTGATTTGTGCCACAAAAATAAACATTTGTGTCACTTTGGTTTAGGAGATAATGCGCATTCTAGTTGCTGAACCTCACCCGGCCCGGACACGGAAAGGATTGACAGATCGATAGCTCTTTCTCGATTCTGTGGGTGGTGGTGCATGGCCGTTCTTAGTTGGTGGAGCGATTTGTCTGGTTAATTCCGATAACGAACGAGACTCCTCCATGCTAACTAGTTACGCGACCCCCGGCGGTCCGCGTCCAACTTCTTAGAGGGACAAGTGGCGTTCAGCCACACGAGATCGAGCAATAACAGATCTGTGATGCCCTTAGATGTCCGGGGCTGCACGCGCGCTACACTGAACGGACCAGCGTGTGTCTACCCTTCGCCGACAGGTGCGGGTAACCCGCTGAACCCCGTTCGTGATAGGGATCGGGGATTGCAATTATTTCCCATGTACGAGGAATTCCCAGTAAGTGCGGGTCATAAGCTCGCGTTGATTAAGTCCATGCCCTTTGTACACACCGCCCGTCGCTACTACTACGATTGGATGGTTCAGTGAGGTCAGCGACGGCCCTGGCGGAGACCCGAGAAGACAATTAAACTTGACTATCTAGATTAAGTAAAAGTTGTAACAAGGTTTCTGTAGGTGAACCTGCGGAAGGATCATTAACAAGATCGGCTCTCGCTGTCAGAGCGGGGAAACCAAGGGAGGGGAGTGTTTGGATAGCCTGGCCTGCTGCCCCATCTCCCCCCCACAGGCGAACGCAGAGAAATGCGCCGGCGGTAGCAGTAGGAGGGTGCCCCTTGTGCCAAGGCGAGCATAGGGCGCCATTGGCAACAGGAGCGCCTGGCAGCCAACACAGCCTCGGCTCGGCAGGGAGAAGAGGAGCGGCACAGGCTCCAGCTTCTCCTCAGATACAGCTACTCTCCCCCGCCTGTATGGGCAGAGGACTCAATCTTTCCGTGCGGCTCCCCCACAGCCGCCGACGGCGGTCACACACGAGCTGTCCGGGCCACAGTCCCGGCTCCGACGTGCGTGTGGCGAGTACTTGAAAAAAAAAGTATCGGTACTCGTACTCGGCCTTAAAAAAGTGGTATCGGTGCATCCCTAATAATAATGATAAAAAATAAATAATAAAAATACAAAACACCCACCCACACACACTCATGCACACATATTATTAGACATATGCAAAGACTAAAAATTAGTTTCGGACTAAATGAATGGAAACTAAAAAATGTTTTCAAAGGAGCTAGCTATTGCTCTGCGGCAACCCACCAAATTTAAGCATATTACTAAGCGGAGGAAAATAAACTAACCAGGATTCCCTCATACGGGAGGCCGGACCAGGTGACATCGCTCAGGGCCGAAAACCCTTCTGATCGAGGCCCAGCCCGCAGATGGTGTTAGGCCGGTAGCAGCCCCTGGCACGGTGGGACCCAGCCTCCTCGGAGTCGGGTTGTTTGGGAATGCAACCCAAAGCGGGTGGTAAACTCTATCTACAGCTCAACACAGGCACGAGAACGATAGCGAACAAGTATCATAAGGGAAAGTTGAAAAGAACTTTGAAGAGAGAGTTCAGGAGGGCGTGAAACCGTTATGAGGTAAATGGGTGGGGTCCGTGCAGTCCGCCCGGGAGGATTCAACCCGGCAAGGCAGGGTCTTGCCGGACCTCCCTAAATGTGGTACCAATATACAAAAAGGGGAGAAGAAGTTCGCCGGGTAACTATAGGCCAGTCAGCTTAACGTCAATAGTGTGCAAACATTCGAAGAAACGATAGAGATTATATGCGGGAATTTGCAAATAAAACCGGCGAACCGTAAACATATACAGTAACCAACACGGCTTCAAAAAAGGACCGTTCCCGCCGGACCGACCTATTAACGCTCTACGAGGAAGTCGGCATCGATCTAGACAGAGGAATACCAGTAGACATGGTGTATCTGGACTTTGCTAAAGCATTCGGCAAGGTACCCCACAAATGTCGAATTCATAAACTAAGGTCTATCGGGTTGGATGAAATTGTATGTACATGGGTGGAAAATTGGCTGTGAAGACAGATCCGGAGGGTAGTAATAAACGGGTCATTTTCTAATTGGGTAAAGGTTGCGAGTGGGGTGCCTCAGGGTTCGCTCCCGGTACCGAACCCGTTCATCCTTTTCATCCGAGACATAGAGATCGGACTGAAAAGTTTGATTTCGTTTTTTGCGGACAACAAGCAACCACGTAGGGCAGTAGTTTCCGAACAGATGATAACTGCACTTCAACTGGACCTTAACAAATTCGAGGCCTGGGCTACGAGTCGGCAAATGCAATTTAATGTTGAAAAATTTAAGTTTATACACACGGGAGCAAAGAACGTGTGCGCAAACCACCACTCGGGGGGTGCCCCTTTAGGGAAGTCAACCGTGGAAAAAGACCCGGGGGTGCTCACAGATCACAGATTTGGCAAAAGTAAGCAAGGCCGAGCAGCAGCCAGCAGAGCAAACCTGATGCTGGTGTGCATTAAAAGAGTTATCGTGGCAAGGGACGAAAGAGTAATGCTACCACCGCATAAATCACCTTTTCAACCTCATCTCGAGTATGCGGGAGCAAATACACCTGACAGATTGTGGCTGGAGTTCCACTTTAATGTGTCCAGGTTACATATAAAAATGCTTAGTGGTTTTCTTCCTAGAAGAAGATTCTACTGCAATCTGCCTGTCTTTCCTCCTGTCCCCAGATCACCTGCTCCTCACTTCTGCAAAAACAATGCCCGAAATGAGGAGGAAGTGATGACACAATATTCCGCAGAATTATACACAGCACATAAACCATGCAGGTCAGTCCCTGGTGCACAGGAGCTTACAATCTAATGTCCTTACCTCAGCTACACACATCAGGGACATTTTTGGGTGGAGGCAAGGCAACCTATTTTTGGATTGTTGGAGGAGACCTGCACGCCAAAAGAAGCTGAATGGTGACTTGTCATTGCAGATATCGGAGGCTGTAATAGGTCAGCATGCACACTGTTAGCTAGAACATTATCTGGCTGAGAAAATTATATTCTGAAAATGCTAGCTGCCTGGCTGTTATGCTGACTTCAGTACTTTGAGTTACTAGATCAGAACAAGTATGCAAATAGACAAGTACTATTTGTATGCCTTCTCCTCCACAGTCGCTGGCAGGCCCCGCCTCCTCCATCGCTGGGCCCTACCTCCTCCGCTGCCGACGCCGGGCCCGCCTCCTCCTCCGCTGCCCACGCCAGGCCCACCCTCCTCCTCCGCAGCTGCTGGCTGTCACCTACTTAGCAGCGGCTGTGAGGAGGAAAGCACAGGTTGTCAGTGATACGAACAGCGTTGTGTTTCTCCTAACAGCCGCCAGTGACAGCCAGCAGCCAGCAGCCTGCAATGACCCAGGAGGCCCGCACGGCATCAGGGGGACCCCTTTATTCTTCTTCATGGCTGGACCCCCTTTGTCCCCCGGGCCCCATAGCCACCTAGGTCACTATGGCGATAGTTACGCCACTGAATGACAGCCTGATGGCAGATGCAGGTGTTCGTAACTGTTTGGATGTAATCGAACTCCACCAACTACCTTTGGTTAGGGACAGATGATCATCCCTGGACGCAGACAGACTGTGTCCAGAGACGATCATCTATCCCTAACTGCATGTAATTGATGGTGTCTGATTACATCTGAACAGCCACAAAGAGCTGCAGCCACCATTAGCCTGTCATTGCTTTGTATAGGCTGAGCAGTAGCAGATATTCGCACACACCTGGCATTCTGGCCAGAATTCTCATATAGTCGAATGGAGCCTTACTTAGACAAAGGGGTGTATTTATAAAACGTTCGCAGAGCTGTTCTCTTTGTAAACATTTAACTTTTGCATCTCATGGGCACATGATGGCGCTGAGGAGCAAAGGATGTGGTGAGAATCTAAAAGCCAGATGTTTGCAGAGCTAACAGCTCTGCATACCTACCTGCAGTCTGCTCTGCATACATCTGACTTTTAGATTTGTACTGTATTATGGCCACTAGAGGGAGCTATTGAGTATAGGATGTGGTGAGAATCTAAAAGTCAGATGTTTACAGAGCGAACAGCTTTGCAAACATTGTATAAATACAACCCCCCCTTTAGAGTACGGTGCAAAGTACAGTAGCTAATAGTAACCAAACAGAAAAAACCTTTCTGCTACAAGTGTTAGATGGAGTTCTTGCTCAGTCCACCCTGGCTCCCTTAATATGTCTGATATGACTAGCAGAGCCTGGTACCTGAAGAAAACAGGAAACCAATAACCCAAGTGGGTGAAGAGTGGAAAGAAAATGCGTTTTCATTGGGGCGGGTCACCGCTTGTGAACTCTTCATACCCTGTACTGTGTTCTCCGATCAGAGACTAAAAGATGATCTGATTAGATTTACAGTAGAGTCTCCTGTGCCACTTCCCAAGTTCACCTGTTCTTGAACTATACTTTATGTACATTTTTCATTTCCTCTCTTACATTTATTTTCCTTCCGCCCTATCCATGATTTCTCGTTGTGCCATGTCCTATGGCATCCTCCCGAATTCTGCTGCTTGTCATGACTAATCTAAATGCAGGGACTCCTGTGTGGTTTTTGAAGACTGTTATCTCTTATCTGTGGGTAACATAAAGCAGAGCTCCAGTGTGCAGCAATATATACTTGCTGTGCAGCATCGTGCCCTTATTTTAGCATTTATCGGAACTTTTCCACCATGAGGGCTCATTCACATGTCTGCACAGTGTGCATGCCCATGCAGGGACCCGACCCCAGGAGGGACAAGTGCTGTGTGTAACTGCATGCAGCAGCCTGTACCTCCAAGGTAGGACGCAGCTGCACACATTTACCAACAGACCCAAACCTGTTTTTATGTGTGCGGGTCCAAGTACCTGTGCTTGGACGCAGACAGTATAAAGACACTTATGGTTGCAAGGATAACTGCTAAAAGAAACTGGGGGTGAAGTCGTATCTTATTTGGGAGTTCTGGAGCATCATTTGCATATAGTTCTAGATTCATGGCTTGTTTAAAAGTGACACTAAACTCAGGAGTTAAACCTTAAAAATAGATTCAAGTACCCTAACTATTAACACAAACAAATGTAGCTTATTTTTATATCACTCAGCTGTAGATCCTGACAAGATGACGGGTCTATTTTGGGTCCAGTGTTAAAAAGTGGCAAAGATATCATGAGGAACTGCTGACTGGTCCTGAAAATCCTGGTTGCCTGGCTGCCATGCCAATGCAGTGCCTTCAACACTTTCATTCAGTAACTCTAAAGTGAAGCCAGTAGTGGTCAGGCAATTAGCATTTCAGAAGGATGGGTGTCTACTGTGTTTGTGTTTGGTTTCCATGATTCTTTCCCTGTACTGATGGCTTACGTCTTACGTTTAGTTTACTAATTTGTAAAGCACGTGAGCAAGTTTGAAGCGGTGGCTACTTAACAACACACACAGGGACTGTGGGGAACAAAAGTAGCCACCCTTCAGAAGGAAGGACAGTGTCAGCACCAATTCAGATATGATTTGAGGATCTACAGCCGAGTGATACACAAATAAGATACATTTTTGTTAATAGTTAAGGGACTTGAATGCATTTTTAAGATTTAACTCCTGAGTTTAGTGTCCCTTTAAAGGAGAACTATGAGGTGAGTGCTTTTCACTCACCTCATAGTTCTAGCGGACCTGTGACAATGAGAATGTCCTGAAATCATTAGTCGATATTGTTTTAGAAAAACTGTCACATGACAATAACCAGAAAAGCACCAGTACTTGTACTTGTAAGAACTTGGGCAAGTATCAGCACATGCAAAACTTGTATCGGTGCATCTCTTTATTTATATTTATAACAACAAAATTGTACATGAGATGTACAAATCAGAGGAGCTCTGTGTGCTCCTTATAAATGACAGCTGCCTCCTAACTTTTGAATTTTTCTCTAGTCTAGTCTTGGAGCTGGAAAAGTATCTGTACTTGTACTTGTACCAAGTACGGTACTTGGTATCAGTGCATCCCTAATTTAAACCTTTGCATTGTGGTAACATTTATCAAAACGTGTATTTCAATGCATATTACTGCAACACACTGTTTGCGCATTACATTGCATGGGAACTAGGGTTGCACAGATACCAAGTACAGTACTCGGTACAAGTACGAGTACATGTACCGATACTTTTGAGCTCCAAGACTACACTAGAGAAAAATTCAAAAATTAGTAGGCAGCTGTCATGTGTAAGGAGCACACGGAGCTCCTGGGATTTGTACATCTCTGTTTTAAGGTACGATTTTGTTTTTGTAAATATAAATAAAGGGATGTACAGATACCAGTTTTGCGAGTACGAGTACTGGTACTTGCCGAGTACTTACAAGTACGAGTACTGATACATTTTTGTTTATTGTCATGTGACAGTTTTTCAAAAACAATACAGACTAATGATTTCGGGACAGTGGTGGAGTGCCAGAGCCAGGTCCCAGCTGCAACCGCTGCAACCCTGGTAGTTCTCATGAAAATGCCAAGTATCGGCACTGGTACTCGAAAAGTATCTGTGCATCCATAATGGGAACTAATTCTTACAGCGCCCTAATGCACACATAAAATCACCCCTGTGCCATGTTGTGGTGGTTGTCAAATAGTATTTTTCATGCACAACGTGAGTCAACACATGAAAATGCCTTAATGTGCATGTGTTAGAGCATGCAAAGGTGTACCATTAACGCTTCTTTTAAGATGTATTTTCTTATTTTTTAACTACTAAAAAGGTCACTGTTAATTGTCAAAAATTGAAATACAAAAACCTGAATGGTTTAAGCTGCTTTCAGTGCAATCTAAAGAAAAAAAATTGTAGTGTCCCTTCCTATCAGCTGTTTTTTTTAAGGTGCCGGTATGCCACTATCAGTGGAGGTGGCATCCTGTGTAAAACCACCAAGCAAACACTCCCTTGAATGAGATTTTTATCAGGGCTCACTCGTGTCATCAAAATCTCCTGTAACTAGGCCAGGCTAATAATGAGGCCAAAACAAGAACACCAAAGTTGCATTAGAGTCAACCCAATGGACTCTCTATTTGTCTCTGTGATACACAACCCAGGCAGAATTTTTTATACTGCTGGTCCCTTTGGGCCGGTTTCCACAAGCTTTGGGGTTGTGTCAATGGCATTAGTTTGACATCAGTTTGTGTTGATTCTGAGATCATTCAGAATTCAGAATTAGATTGGTATAGTGGCCCAGCACCAGATTTATATTGCCTATCCTACTAGGATAACTGTTTTGTGACACCCCCTTCATACCCCAGCAGATTGGCTAACCTTAGGGTCATGTCATGCTAACGATTGGCAGAAACTCACCAGTGACAGAATTTCTAGAAGATCACTTACCTTCACATATGTAGGACTTTGACAGGTAAGC
>NW_017306519.1:183518-187152 GCF_000935625.1 Nanorana parkeri | reverse complement strand
CGGACAGGTGTTTTCTGGATAGTGATCTTGGTCATTAGGGCTTTGGCCTAAATGGCCGAGCCTTAGTTATTTTTTGGTTAAGTGCAATTTAGTTTTGTTCATGGTTATAGCTTGGATTTGAGCCTAATGGCTCTATGAGTCTATTTATCACAATTATTGTGATCTATTTATTACAATTATTTGTTATTTTTTATTACTATCACAAAATGTTAAACCTCAACAGAGTTACCATGGTCAAAACAAAGCCATTTCATTTTAACTATTCTTCTGTGTCTTTCTTTATTACATATAACAATGGTTGCTGGTAATTTATTATTTAAGGGGAGTAGGTCTGTGCAGTTCCATGTTGTTGCTCCGTTGCTGGCTAAAGCAAGATATCGCTCCATTGCTGCTCCCTTGCTGTCTGAACCAACAAGACATCGCTCCATTGCTGATCCCTTGCTAGCTGAACCAGCAAGATATCACTCTGTTGCTGTTCCTTTGCTGGCTGAACCAGCAAGATATGTCTCTGTTGCTGTTTCCTTGCTGGCTGAACCAGCAAGACATCACTCCGTTGCTCTTCCCTTGCTGACTGAACTAGCAAGACATAGGTCCATTGTTCTTCCCTTGCTGGCTGAGCCAGCAAGATATTGCTCCATTGCTGCTCCCTTGCTGGCTGAACCAGCAAGATATTACTCTGTTGCTGCTCCTCTTTTGACTGAACCAGCAGGATATTACCCCGTTGTTGCTCCCTTGTTGGCTGAACCAGCGAAACATCACTCCGTTGCTGCTCCCTTGTTGGCTGAACCAGCGAAACATTGCTACGTTGCTGCTCCCTTGCTGGCTGAACCAGCAAGATATTACTCTGTTGCTGCTCCTCTTTTGACTGAACCAGCAGGATATTACCCCGTTGTTGCTCCCTTGTTGGCTGAACCAGCGAAACATCACTCCGTTGCTGCTCCCTTGTTGGCTGAACCAGCGAAACATTGCTACGTTGCTGCTCCCTTGCTGGCTGAACCAGCAAGATATTACTCTGTTGCTGCTCCCCTGTTGGCTGAACCAGCAAGATATTGCCCAGTTTCTGCTCCCTTATTGGCTGAACCAGCAAGACATCGCTCTGTTGCTGTTCCCTTGCTGACTGAACCAGCAAAACATTGCTGCGTTGCTGCTCCCTTGCCAAAGAGTGAAATCCTGCAGCACATTGACCAAAGATGGAGTGCCACTGGTTAGGGATGGTGTCAATGGCACCTTGGTGATTCTGCCACTAGAGAGGTGTGGCCACAGGCACAATCACCATGCTGACATGGCCCTTAGTATCAGGATCGGACTTAAGAGCCACAGGTAAGGTCTGGAGCTGGCAGCAGAGAGGCAGAAAGAGACCCACAGCTAGAAAAGTAAGGAAAACATTCAGAGTTCTACTCCAATAGCAGATCCCTTCTAAGTGTATGGATTCAGAAATAGTTAGCTGGAAGCTATTCAACCAACAAACAGGGGCAGTAACAATGAAAATCCTGCTAGACTGCAGCGGAAGGCAGGGTGGCAATCTGGAAACCCTCTTATTGTGCTTGAGATGGTGATTCAGGCTGTCAGGAACATGCTTTATGAATGTTTATATGCCGCCTTCAGCTACCCTTCCGCCTTGGACATGGCCTTTGTTGCAGAAATTCATCTCTTGGTTCTGGACTCACAGTGCACATAAAACCCCATTAGTCCCTTAAAGGAGCTCACAATCTAAATCTACCCAAAGACACAAGATTTTTTTCAAAAACAGTAGCAGTTGTTTTTTTATCAGAGAGATCGTCCACTCATAAAATACATATGCAGTGATACTTCATTATATTGAAATGATGTTTCTAGGTTCAGAAAATGAGCATGTGTATTATGTACAACAATTGGATTTATCTGACATGAAATCAGGTTGCTCATATTACAAAAAAATTTAAGCCATACAGATTGTTTTTTTTCATACGAACGATCTATCCTCTGTGACAAATAAATATTCCACTTCAAAGCTCTCATTACTTCACAGTCTTATGTCTGGGAGAGTGTCCGTGCAACAATCTGATCAGCTTGGGAGGAAGCCCATTAACCTACCAGTCCATCTTTGGACTGCCCACAGCTAACAATGTCTTGGCATGTTTGACTAATTACTAGCATGCCTATCTAGTTAGATCATCTCAGCGGGCAATACTGTCAAAGAGGCAGAGCCACGTGTGGCTGGGGGTGGTAAAATGTGTGTTTAGGGACAGGTACCCAGCTGTGTAGGGACATAGCCTGGCATGAGCACCAGTTGTGCTGGGATGGCTTCATGGGGTCACAGAGGGTGGCTAAAGGATTTAGCAAAAGGGGGAGTGGTCATGTTTTATTGTTATCAGGTCTTTGGTAACACTGTCAGCTGTAGATGTGTCTCTAAATACTAACTCCTCTAAAAGCAGTGCTGGAATTGGCTGCTGGGGTACTAATGGAAGTCATTGGGTAAGTATTCAGGATCTAAAGGTAAAAAACTGCGGAGTCTGTGTCTTAGCATCAAGTGTTGAGAATATTGACAGGGAACTTTCTGTTGGAGCATCCAAGGCATATAAGAAACCAGAAGCTGACTTCCACCACACTCCACCTTTAACTATAATATAACTGTGTAAACTAATCACCTGCTTGTATTTAACCAAACATAAAATATAGCATGTTAGAGAGAAAGAGACAGGCATGTATGTACAACAGCCAGCAATATGTCTGCATATTCATGAAGACTTACTGCTCTCTGTGCTACCTAAATGTGCACCAGTGCTGATACATACTGAACTGAGTCAGTGTTCCTGAACACTACAGCACATCTTACAAAGTATTATTCAGAGGAAGAAGGAGGGCACACACTGCCAAAAAGCAGAAGGAACTGAGTGCAATGGCAGCTGTAAAAGTGCAGTCACCTTTTTACGGACACTTTGAAGAGCTGCCACCGAGACACCTGCCTACAGGCTCCTCCACCCTGACCTGTAACCCAGGAGCAGGTGTGAAACACTGTGCAGAATGCAGAGGACAGGTACACGTTGTGATTTAATGGTCTCCTAGCCAAGGGGAGCTCCCAATCAAGATTCCTGGCAGTTTATCTTTATTCAATGGTCCATTGGTGCCCACACGTCGGTAAGTGACCTTTAGGGTATGTTTTTTTGGAGGAAAAGAAAATTGTGTTCAAAGTAGCAGATTCCTTAATGTGAGAGAGCTTTTCATGCCTGTAATATATGTTTTATAAAAAATTGCAGCTTGTATCACTGCATCTCTACACCTTCATCCATCAAACATTCTGTTGCAATTTGCTGAATACTAAGATTGTCATATAAAGTGTTTTTTATATATTTCATTCACCTTACTAATTGTTTCTTTGGATCAGGATTATACACATGACTCTACAGGCAGCTCAAATTGTTCACAATAACCTGCTGAACAATACATTATAGGGACATTTAACAAAAAAAGAAAAGTGCAATAACATACAATAAACCACCCAGCCCTTGATATTTGTAAACATCTGTTAGGAGAAGAAGTATGCACATCTAGCTTACAAGTAATAACCAGATCTGCCAGCACAGTACAGACAGGTGTAATCATGCTAAACAATAACTCCTCAGTCCCCCCCCCCCCCCCCCCCCTCTCGCCCACC
>NW_017306519.1:155308-183495 GCF_000935625.1 Nanorana parkeri | reverse complement strand
CCCCCCCCCCCCCCCCCCCTTAACATTACAGAGGAGAGAAGCAAAAAAAAAGGAGCAATTTTAGAATATTTTGTTTTAAGATATGATATGTGAACAGGAACATGTTTCCATACAGCAATTGGGCAAGACATGTGTTTCTGAATCAGCTGGAAATCACTGCTCGCTCTTTTTGATCCTATTGCACGAGTGATGAAACAATCTGCATGCATCTTCTGACATTCAATGATTGGGATTCTTTTGTGCTACAAATATTTACCACCTCAGCACACGAGAGTCACTTTCATTCCCCAAACATTTTGCTGCATTTTCAAAATCAGCACCAGTCAGTTTTTGATATATTCATAATTGTTATTTCGATAGCCAGTCCAACCAGAAGGAATATTTTCAGGATCGGTGGACTCAGGTGCCTCACCTTTTGTGACTCAAATTTTCATTTTACTTTTCAATAGTGATTAAAAATCAGAACTTGTGTCAAGTTTTTATTGCTTTCAGTGTCCTCACTGTGGAGATTATTCCTCACTTTTTGTCCCAGTGACACCAGTAACAGAAATGAGAGGACGTGGTGTCACGAGGACAGGAAAACTAGAAGAGCAACAAAAACTATACAAATGTCCTAAAAATTATTTTTTTCTGTTTCTCTCTCCCCTTGAGAGAGATATCCCATTGCCTAAGGTACTTGTAAGACCTTGTGGACAGGAAGTAAGATTAAATCTCAGTAGACACAGATAGCAATGAAAATCGTACAGACGTTTTAACCCCTCCTCCACTCTCTACAAAACTAGAAAATAAAGAAATTTGGTGCTTTACAGGTTAGGTTACATGTTATGATTCACTTGAAGGTTAGGCTTAAAGTGGATCCCCATCCCTTGTATAGAGGGATAGAGGCAGATCAACTTTCAGGTTTTTATAGGTTCTCTGTTCTTTCTCCCTTTTTGTTCTGGAGACCCAACAGGAAGTGAGAGGAAATCCCTCCCGCCCCCCCAAAATTTAGAAAAATTTGAGAAAGCTGTTATGGCAATAGGTATCCTTGTTGGCAGATTTTCTCTTTACTTTTGTTCCAGTGACAAGTGTAAAATGTTAGATTTCCCTTTACTTTCCCCCCTGGTGCCAAAGGTCACAAGCAAAGTGAGTGTGATTGTCCTCAATGTGACACAGCAATAAAAACCTGCAAGTGGTTCCAGCCCTTCCAAATCCGTCCACATGCTGACCCTCTGGTTTCAATACTTTCTGAGTTACTGGCCTGCAACATGTACTCAGAACTTCAGGTCAACATACTTGTTCCAGTGAGGTGACTTTCTTGCTAGTCACTGGCCACCATGATGATCCGGTGTCTTTAATAGTTTTTGACTCAGAAAAAGCCTGCAGATAAGGTCATTTTATGTGGGCAGTCAGAATATTAACCAGGTCAGTCACTGTACTGAGTTGTCTAATAAACATCTTGTCTCTCCCCACAGCAACATCATAATGGTGCTACCAATACCCACAAAGCACAGGCTACGACATTGGATGGTTCTGGCCAGCATCTTTGTGCTGTTAAGTCTAGGATGGAATATACAATCTTTAGTTTTTAATTTCAGTTCTAAACAAGCCATGACTACCTCACATGACATGACCATCACGGTACTGATTTGGCACTGGCCTTTCCACCATCAACTGAACATCTCAGGAGATGTTTGTTTGGACCTCTATAACATAAAGAACTGCAGACTGACAGATAATAGGGACATGCTGAACCATAGTGATGTGGTGGTCTTTCATCATAGGGAATTAAATGAGAAAGGCTATCATATGCATATATCTAGGATCCCTGGACAAATGTGGGTGTGGGCCACTCTAGAGTCTCCATCCAACACCAAGAACATTGGCAAATGGAACAACACATTCAACTGGACATTGACTTACCGAGAAGATTCAGATATCTTCGTACCTTACGGGCATTTGGTTCCCAATTTGCACATGGAATTTAATACCTCTTACAAGACGGGCCTGCTGACCTGGGCTGTTAGTAACTATCACCAAACTCAAGACCGAGCATCATTCTTCAAGAATTTTTCACGCTACCTCACAGTGGATGTGTACGGAAAAGCCAGTAACAAGCCTCTATGTTCGCTGTGCCTTCTTCCCACTATATCCCGTTACTACTTCTACCTCGCCTTGGAGAATTCCATCCATAAAGACTACATCACTGAGAAACTTTGGAAAAACTCATTCATAGCTGGGGCGGTTCCTATAGTGCTTGGCCCACCGCGTGAAAATTATGAGAAGTTCATACCCGCAGACTCATTTATTCACGTCTCAGACTTTTCATCAACCAAGGATCTAGCTACATTTTTAGGTTCCATGACCCTAAAGCGTTATGAACAATACTTCCACTGGCGGCAAATGTATGGGGTAAAGATTTACAATGATTGGAGGGAGAGATTTTGTATGATCTGTTCCAGATACCCTCATCTGCCCAAGGACAAAGTCTATTCCGATTTGCAAGGCTGGTTTATGGGCAACAGTTAACGTGCAACTAAAGACAAAACTTTTTATTTATTTTTATTTTGGATAGCGTACGGGTGGGTTATAAACCCCTGTCAGTTTTTTTGCAGTCTGTGTGCAACCCCTATTGGGGAGATTTCCCTTCATTTCCTGTGCCATAGTCACAACAGGAATTTAGAGGAAATCCCTCTTTTCACCAGAACAGGTGTTCCCACTTTCCCTCTGTTCCTGTTCTGTTGACAACTCAGAATTTGGTATTTTTTTCTACTTTCACTTTGCGTGATAACGGTCACCAAGACAAATAGAGAGGATGAATTTCTCTAACAGGGACACGGACAGAAAAATAAACTTGACAGGTGTTCTAATTCTTCTCCTACTTTATCCAAGACTAAAGAAAATGTTGTCTTTAGTTCTACTTTAAGGGGAGGGTGATCACCTTCAATGTTTGCACAGCTCACCAACAGAAAACAACATAAATGACGACCTAGAAAAGTGAAGGCACCGTTCATAGCAGCCCGCCACCTTGAGTTTATTTCAGTAATGAAGTCATCATCTAATTGCTAATGCCTTATTTTTAGTCCCTTCTGCCTAAGTGCTTCCTGTCTAATCAACCATTAACTTGTAAATGGGAGGTGCTGAATCTGCCCACAGGAAAGAACAATGGAGCACCAGAACAAATTGTTGAGAGTCCAAACAAAATATTTCTTTCTATGGTATAAGCTAGACATGTGCGATTCGTTTCGTTCCGAATCAGAATTCGGAGGAAATTTCAGAAATTCGTAGATTCGAGGCATCCGAATATATCCGAAATCATCCGAAAGCATCCGAATCCGAAATTTTTATTCCTAAATTTCGTATTTGTACGAGTACTTGCCCAAATACTCGGAATCGGCACTGATATCGATACTAGTATTGGTATCAGTGCATCCCTAGTAAAGACAGCAACCAGAAATGACAAATGTGCCCAGTACAATCCGAATTCCGAATCCAACACAAATTCCGAATCAGATCCAAATACGAATCCGATTCCCGAAACGAAACACATATAGGATCCGAATTCCAAAAACAAAATCCGAAACTAAACAAAACACATTTTTAGCCGCTGCACATGGGTAGTATAAGCCAAACCATTCCGGGGGGTGGGACTCACAAATACCCTCTTCATCAGGGCTAGGAGAGGTTGGATTTTAAAATCAGAATGAAAATACGAAGCCCGTGACACACTGCAAGCAAAGCTGTAAGGGACAGACGTTCGCATGCAGTGTGTGAGCTGAGCACAGCCAGATGAAAGACTGCATCTTCAGCCAATCAGCTCGCGCGTAACAACTTCGCATCCTGATGCACGGGCTGATTGGCTGAAGTTTCAATTTTTCATCTCGGCATGCTCAGCTATGCGAACTCTTGCAGGTTGACGCACTGGAGTGAAAATAACATGACACACTGCACGTGAAGGACCTCGCACCACTGCTCTGCGCTGCTTCGCTTATCATGTCACAGGCTTGATTGTGCATCAAAATAACAAATCCAAATAAAAATATTTGATGCCAATGAATTTGTGATTATTTTAAATAAAGGATTTGTGGTTTTGACATAAACTCTCAACAGTTGGTGTGGAGCTCTGTTCTTCTCTCCTGTGGAGGTCTTTATTGCCGTCTGTGTCCAACTTGGTTCCATTCAGCCTCTCAAAGAAACATAGCAGAGTGACGGCAGAAAAGGCCAAATCGTTCATCAAGTCTGCCCCTTTTTGATTATATTTTGTTCCTTTTTTTTATTGTTATTTCTCTTTCACATGGAAGGAATGTGACCTCTCTTTGTTTACCACAACTGTGTTCATCACACTTACCTTTCCACAATCTCATTTAAAGGCTGCCATGAAACAAGACAGTCTAATGGTAAACATGCACTGACATATGAGGCACGGTAATGCACTCACTATGCAGCACTACTAAGAAGGAAGCAGAATCTGCATATGTAATAAACACACATTGCTGCCTTTGTATATATGTATTTTTGTGCTTCTTGGAACAAACCTACAAGTGTTTTTGTAACATGCCATAGTAACCTATAATGCAGAGCCTTGGCTCTTTCTGTTAGCTTGTTCACATTGATAGACTGACATCATCGTGCAAAGCAGTAGAGTTGTGATTGGTCTAAGTGTTGATTTCCTCTCTTCTTAATCTTGGCAGTGGATTACGGCAGGCTTTTATTAAGATAAATTAGGGTTAGTAAAAATATATTTAAAGTGAATGTAATGCCAAAACTACAGTATTTTGTCCGTTCAGTTTTATTGTTGTTGTCTGTGACTTGATGAAGAGATTTCCCTTCACTTTCTGCCCCAGAGATGAAACAGGAAGTTAGAGGAAAACTCTGCAAGGTGACATATATTCCCCTCTTAGTTGTCATTGGAAAATTTCCCTTTGCTTCCTGTTCCTGTGACTCTAAAATGTTCCTATCACTTTCTTTCTTGGTGACAACGGTCATTGCAACGTTTAATCTCCCTGACGGGGACACAGACAGCAATAAAAACAAGGGTTCTTCTAACCCTTCCACATTCTACAGGTGAAACTCGAATAATTAGAATATCGTGCAAAAGTAATTGCAGTAATTGCTGCAAAAGGGGCCCAAACCAAGTACTGAGTACATATGCATGCTTGTACTTTTCAGAGGTCCGATATTGTTCTATGTACAATCCTTGTTTTATTGATTGCATGTAATAATCTACTTTTTTGAGGTTGTGGATTTGGGGTTCTTGGGATTTTCATGAGCTGTAAGCCATAATCATCACAATTATGACAAATCACGGCTTGAATTATCTTGCTTTGCATGTAATGAGTCTATCTCATATATTAGTTTCACCTTTTAAGTTGCATTAGTCAAATAAATGAACTTTGCACGATATTCTAATTATTCGAGTTTCACCTGTATATACAACTTAAAAAAATAACATTTTGGCTTCACATACACTTTGATGATTATTAAGTGCTGTGTTGTGTTTTTATGCCATTAGTTCACATGTAATCATTGTTATCTATAACATGGTCACTTTAGGCCTATATACGGTTTGTATAATTGCTGGCTATTTATACCCACTACATCCATACATGGTTTGTGACTGCTTCCATTATTACTGGTTTCTATGATCTGCACTTATTACTGTATACCTCCTGATTTACACATCATATTTTAACTGATTTATTTTTCAAAGAAATCTTTCCGCTCCCCGCTGAGTGTGCGGGAATAAAGCAAAGTTCCCCAGTAGCCGACCGTCTATGAGGTGTTGTCACATCTGCGGTGAGTGAAATAGAGACCGTTGGTAGAGGCACGGCGGTTTCACTATGAGCCATACCTGCAGAGGGTAAAGAAGACCAAATGTGCCAGTATGAGTCAGTCAGACATTGCGTGTCTGATACACAACCATGACAGTTAAAGTCAACCTGTACTTTGCCTTAAAGCAAGGCAACTGCGGCCCTCCAGCTGTTGTGGAACTACAAACTATAACTGACAACCATAGGCATAACTTCCAGAGGCAGAGGCATTTTGGGATTTGTAGTTAAAGCACAGCTGGAGGGCTGGGGCTGCCCACCCCTGGCTTAAAGCAACAGGTTCACTTAAATGTCCTCTCCCAAACTGCTTACACTTCCCTTCCCATCATTCTTTCACCACAGGAGTGAAAAAAAGAAGGTCTCCATAGACGGGTAGATTTGTGTACGAATAATCAAATGAAAAATCAATCACGCCATTGGAAATTTGCCGAATGTCGTTCAGAATTTCCTTTGATTGTAATTTGGAAATAATTGGAGTTTTTCGAATGGAAACCACGTTCATTGTTAGAATTTGTTCCTTCAAAAACAAAAAAAATGAATCACTGTGTTCGAAATTGATTGATGATTTGACCCCATTACAAAATCGAACGTTCCAAAAACTAATATTTTCCAAACAACATTGTATTGGTGTTTGACCAGCTTTAGTGTCTGGACATCCAATCACCAAACAGCACCGTTGTCAAGTGGGAGGAAAGGGACATGTTCCCCATATTGGAAAAAGAACGTCGGATGAAAGACTTATTCAGACGGGCGGCTGGAGGTGGCTAAACTGCGCATCTGGTCGCAGCAGGACTCTGTGCTATTGCTGCATACAAACTAGACTGTGTGCATCCAGGGACAATTGTCTATCCTGAACTGCAAGTAATTGTCCCATGTACGATCACATGAAGCCTACTGCTGACAGATCCGACCGCTGTCACCCTGTCATTAACTTAAAAGAGCACAGCGTCTGCATCTGTAGGGACACACGTGGGATTGCTGCCCTAAAAATCCACAGGTTCCTGCCACAGCAATCCCCAGATGCAGCCTAAAGCTCGTGTGAATGGGACTTAGTTTGGAAAGTCGGGTGACCTTGGTGAAAATAGATGTAGATAATGAAGGTCACCACTGTTCTGTGCTTTAGTAGGCAGCACCTCTGTCAGCCTTAACTCAGGTAGGAAAAATATCTTGTTCCGCTAGTCATGTATCTTGCTCCATAGCGAGCCAATTCTTCCATTTCTGATCCATTGTTATGCCTTTTGATTAATCATCAGAAATTCTATTAGCATGATTGAGCTACTAAAGCTCTCATGTGCAGCTCTCATGTGCAGTTCCCATGTGCAGCTCCCATGTGCAGCTCTAGTCCCCGTTCGCACCCGTGACAACCTACCCCTTAGCAACCTATACTTTATTTCACCTTCATTGGTTAAAACGAAAATGCAAAATTAATAAAAATGCATAAGAAATGCTCAACAAAAACACGCTAAAACCACATGAAGATGCAGAAGCATGGAGACTAATAGGGTTATTCACATAAGGGTGTGTTGTCCTAGATTGTTCACTTCTCCTGCCTTCTCCAAACTCTTCACCCTTTTGTGAATAACCCTGTTAAAGGCATGGGTCCCACGCTAGGGGGTGGGGTTATAGAAAAACCCTGCACACTGGTCAGTTTTTGTACCATGTATCATTATTTGTGAGAACTGTATTGTGAGGTCACTTCCATCGTTTTATTATTTGTGATTGTAATGAATTTTTATTCTGTAATATTCAGCTCATTCTCAGCTTGAACAAGTCATTTGATTTCTGGTATTTTACTCATCTCCTGGGTAAAAAATATTTTCATCTCATCAGATTGCTTAATTGTTGTTCTGAGTGAATGACTTTTGTTCTGTTCCACCCTTCTTCCTGTAGTCATTGCGTGGAAAGCCACTTGTGAAATCTCTATGGTGCAACAAGGGACTGTATGTGGTACAAAGATACAAAATACAAAACCCTCAGAGGTCCAGAAGCACCTCACAAATAATAAAGTCAAAGCTGAACTCCTGCCAGGAACCCTACAAGACAGCTCAGCCAGGTCCTGCATGTCTTATGCAGCACAGCTTGGATAAAGAGACCCTGTCAACCGAGCCAATCATTTGAGCAAAAATCTTCACATGAGATTGTATCTGTATTTACAATATTTTATCCACGTTATTTACCTGTAAATCCTCCCCTATGTAGACATCAAAAAGCCCTGAGACTGCTGCCTGGCCCCCCATCTTGAATGTGATCAGCAGACCCAGAGCTGTCACTAAAGTGACATTCTATAATATTCCCCTCTCCAACTGTCCCCACCCCCCAGTTCCCCTCTGCTGCTACATAAGAGGTTATGTAGAGAGGTGAGGGGTGGGGCGGAGGAGCTGGGGCAGCACAGAGTGTAATTAGACACTTCCAGAAAAGGAGAGGGCTATGACCTGCAAGGAGGGAGGGAATTGACTCTGCACACTTTCTAGCATTATTAAATCAAATATGAAATGAATGAAAGACTAGCAAATTATTAATTGTACCACATCCCTAAATATGGTGTATCCATTTTCTTCATGTTAAAAGGCACATTGCAAGTAAATAATTCAGGGACATTTCAGGGAAAATGCTCTATACTACAAAAATCATTTTCAGTAGGAATCTTGAAAAAAAAAAATTGTGACCCCTTACACTGGTGGTGAGTGCACAATTGCCTCTTGCATGGTTGATCAGTGCAAGCGGGAGGTCAGTTCACCATTTCTCACTGGCAAAGGAACCCCTAGACATCTCACGAGGAACACTAGAGTTCCAATGAATGGACAGGTTCTCTTCAAGATGGCCATCCCTCACAAGCAGATCTAGCAAGGCATTGGCAGGTTCTCTTTAGGATGGTCATCCATCACAAGCAGAACTGGCAAGGCATTGGCAGGTTCTCTTTAGGATGGTCATTCCTAACAAGCAGATCTAGCAAGGCATTGACAGGTTCTCTTTAGGATGGTCATCCCTAAAAAGCAGATCTAGCAAGGCATTGGCAGGTTCTCTTTAGGATGGTCATCCTTCACAAGCAGAACTGGCAAGGCATTGGCGGGTTCTCTTTAGGATGGTCATCCCTCACAAGCAGAACTGGCAAAGCATTGGCAGGTTCTCTTTAGGATGGTCATCCTTCCCATGCAGATCTGGCAAGGCATTGGCAGGTTCTCTTTAGGATGGTCATCCCTAACAAGCAGATCTAGCAAGGCATTGGCAGGGTCTCTTTAGGATGGTCATCCCTCACAAGCAGATCTAGCAAGGCATTGACAGGTTCTCTTTAGGATGGTCATCCCTAACAAGCAGAACTGGCAAGGCATTGGCGGGTTCTCTTTAAGATGGTCATCCCTAACAAGCAGATCTGGCAAGGTATAAACAGGTTCTCTTTAAGATGGTCATCCCTAACAAGCAGATCTGGCAAGGTATAGACAGGTTCTCTTTAGGGTGGTCATCCCTCACAAGCAGATCTAGCAAGGCATTGGCGGGTTCTCTTTAGGATGGTCATTCCTTCACAAGCAGATCTAGCAAGGCATTGGCGGGTTGTCTTTAGGATGGTCATTCCTTCACAAGCAAACTAGGGCAAAGGTACTGGGTATGAAAACACAGGTAACACACACACACACAGGTAATTGTGCATTGGGCACTTCAGCAATAAATTGGAACCTTGAAATGTAGAGAGTTGTAGCCGCAAACTGCCCATGGCAGTAAACAAACACAGGTGCCTCGCCCTCTACCAGCAGAGACAATATATTTAGATGAAAGCACAGAAAACCACAAAGTCTTCCTGTTTCACAAGAATGCTGGCACACAAAACTGGGTGATGTTCGTCCTGCACAGGCAACAGCCCACAATCACTATGACAGTACTGTACCAAATAATGTATTTTCTTGCATACACACTTACAGGCTACATTTATTTCATTTTAGGAAGAACTCGGAAATAATTGAAATGGAAGATTAGCAAAACATATAAAATGATGACATTTTGAAATTACAATAAAATTCTAAAACGCTGAAAAGACAGCAGTCCAGTACCCAACATCACTACAAACTATGGGGTTTTTTATTACAAATTTGCACCATTTATGCTTCCAGCAAAACTGCAGGTTCATTCATTCTGTGTGAGATAACCAGCTGTTGTGAGAATGGGGCAAAATCCAATGTTCTTTGTGTATTTTCTCTTCTGACCGAATGTTCTTCAATAGGTTCATTCATACAGAACAGGGAAAATACCGCATTATGGCCACTAGATGGAGCTGAGGATCATAGGAAATAAATACATGCTAGTAACGAGATACAATTCCAGAGAACGCTGGAGGGAATAAGCATATAACTGTAACCATTGCTATCCCTATAGTAACAGGTTACATTTATTTTCTCATTCCCTCCAGCAATGCACAGCTCAGGTTCTCAGTGCTCTCCTCCCTCACCCAGCCTGTAGATGTGCTGTTCAAAAGATTAACAAAGCTAATATACGAAACCGAAATACTACTTAAAATATATTTCAAGCTAAAATCTGGGCTCAAAAAACATAATTTAAATATATTCCTTCTACTCGACAAAGTATATAAATCCACTTTTCATGTCTTCACAAACCCAGATATTACCATAAAAAAAGTAGCAGTGACATCACCACTGTGCAATACATAGCCTGTGCAGAGACCAGGCCCCACCCACTACAGAAGGGGCGGAGACAAGACCAGTCACCCTGCACGAGGAGAGAGAGCAGCAGAGACTGCTGTAACATTTGCACAGAGGTAAAGTACTGGAGTTGTTGCAGGGGTAAAGAGCTTATTTAATGTGCCCAAGTGCTTGTGCAAGTGATAATGCGTTATCATAAAATGATCATAAAAGCATATATAAAAATGCACAATGAAGATAGCAGTGTGGGGGAGGAGGCAGAGCCGACGGTGTGGGGGAGGAGGAAGCTGTCAAAGGAGACCGAGCTTTCCTCCCCACACCACCCGCTCAGCCTCCTGTGACTGCGAGTCAGGATGGAGAGCGGTTATAAGCAGTCATTGATGACTGCTTGTAAATAATTGAGGTCATAGTATGTTCACCATGTCCCCAATTATGAATGAATAGGAAGTGATCTACATCACTTCCTGTTCAATCATGATTGTGGACATAGTAAACATACTATCTGCACAAGTTATGAATGCAGAGGCTTCCTGTTCATTTATAACAAGGGCTGCAGAAAAAGAGATTGAGGACCCTGTGTCCTTAATCTCTTTTTGTATTCTAAAAGGGAAATATCGGGTCAGTTTAAAAAAAAAAAAAAAAATTTCGGTTTCTGCCAGACAATAATGTTTTTTCCGGTTTCGGTCAGAAAATTCCATTTCGGCGCACCTCTAATATATACACTGAGTGGCCAGTTATTTATGACCACCTGATGTTTGTAGGCAAATTAGCTATAATTAGCTATAATTTAGCGCTGAAGTTGCTAGAGGGCCAGACCATTATAAATAGGGAAGCAGGTTGTTTACCATGACAGTAGAAGTGATTTTTTTCTGAAGATATGGGTAAACAACGCGATTTAACAGCCTTTGAACGTGGGATGATTGTTGGCGCTCGGAGCCATGGCGCGAGTATCAGCAAAACAGCAGAATTCGTTAAATGTTCAAGAGCAGCTGTTGTTAAAGTGTTTAAAGACTGGACTGTCAGCCGAAAATCTGGGTCTGAACGTGCGAATTGTGGCCGTCAGCGACTAGTCAATGTTAGGGCAGAACGGAGAGTGGCAAGACTGGTACAAGACAACAGAAGGGCAACAGTGCAGTGTCAGATTCCCCGCATCACCTTTTAACATCTCGTGAAGTCACGAGGCGGCCCAACGAAGTCATCTCGTGGCGTCATCTCGTGGCCCAACTAAGTACTGATGGGATGGTCATAATAATCTGGCCACTCAGTGTATATATATCATACTAGTGGGTTAGTGGTCAGGTTCTAGAATATATAGAGACACCGGCACTCCAAATAGTGAATCGTAGGTCTGTTAACTGACGTACGAGCAGCATAACGTGATGCACTCAATGTGACGTTTCGGAGTCTCACAAGGTCTAACAAGGTTCTGGCACCATTCTTTTTGATGAGTGTTCAGATATGAAATGTGAACATATTTATTTAGCAGTTGTGATAAGTGATACTTGGCAATAGATGTGGATCAGAGGAATGACAGATCTATTTTATGAGGACAGTAGAACTAGGACAGGGTGAAGTGTGACAAAGCTTTGTTGAGCGGTCAATTTCCTCATCAGTTGCGGGCAATGTGTGTGGCCCTCCTAGACAGTGACATTGTAAATGCTCGCTGTAACAGAATATTGCCCTATAACATCCCCGACACAATGAGTGCACGCTTCTTACCCAATAAAACATCTGTCTTCCTGATAAATGGGCAGACTATTAATGTTCACCTTGCTTGGATCATTAAACCATTATTTTTAGAAGTCCCAAAATTAAATGTATTACAATAAATCACTGAGCACGCCAGTGTACATATGAGCAAAGGAACTTCCACTTTACCTAGTGCTATCCCTCCATGGTTCCCCAAGCCAGGACTTCCCACCCAACACCAGCACAGTAAGTGCTACCATCACCTATTGTTCTACTGGAACCAGAAGATAACTTGATGTGTTGATGAACCGCTGAGCATAGATTTTCATGTAGGTCTACGTGATCTGTCTTAAAGGGGAGCTCCGGCCAGCTGACACCCCCACCCTTTCTTAAACCGTCTCCACCTCTATCTTCTGAACTGCAGAGGAGCAGGTTCCTTCTTTAGGTGTCCATGTCACTTGTCTAGTTATGTGGACGTATCTCTTTATACTACACAGCTGTCTATCTTGGCTGACTCCACGCTGTCATCTTTGATGCCCCTGGCTCTCATATAATGATCCAGGCTTAGAGTCCAAGTTCCTTCAGACTGTTGTCAAAGTCCTGATGAAGGGGGGTTGTTTGGCCCCGAAACGCATTGGTTGCTTTCTGTTCTCTTTGTGGTATACATGGATCAATAAAGAAACAATTTTGGACATTTGTTTGGTGCTCCTTTCTGATTTTATCAGAGATAAGACTGAAAGCCCAAATCCAGCCAAAACATTTGTTTTAGTTTTGAATGAAATGGTGAAGGTTGTTGCTGTCTGTGCCTTGTTGAGATTTCACTGCACTTCCTGTGTGGTGAACAGGACAGGAAGTGAAAACAGCAATAGAAGCTCTTTTGTTTATCAGGGAGGGGAAGACTTAGAACCTCCAGATTTTTTATCAGTGTCTGTTAGTTGGATTCTCCTCACTTTCTTTGTGGTCACCTCGACAGGAAGTGAGGTGGAAATAGCCCCAGTGGAAAACTAAACTGCACCAAAAACCTGACAGTGGTTCTAACCCTTCCCAACAATATCCAAAATGAAAAAAACATTTTGGCTGGAGTTTGGCTTCCAAGTAGAACTATGGCTTCACATTAGTACAAAAGTCCACTTAATTATAAGTGCAACTGCAATTACAGTTTTCTCTTAGTCCCCCTGCATAGTCCCACAAATACCTGTGCCAGTGAGGTCCACCTAATGCAGCTTCCTGTGATGGGGTGGCAACAAAGCTGCACTGCTCCTGAATTCAGAGTTGTTGTTCTCATGTAGGCTGTGACTACTTGTACTACAGTGGGAGGAGAAAATGTTGCACGGGGTGTGGTTATCATCATTGTCACTGCTCATACACAATCCTGCAGCTTGTCAATCAGCACCTGACCACACCTACTCCTGCCCACTGCTTTCTGGATTGACAGCACTGTAGCTAAAGCCATCCTACTGTGAGCTGCAGTGACGGAAGGGAGAGTCTGTGAGACACAAATGAAGGAGGATTTGGCTCAGTCAGGGAAGTTTCTTGCTTATTTTATGAGGCTTGTGTATCACATAGTACCTGAATTTAGTACTTGCTTAGACTATCATATGGTAGTCTTTAGTATGAAGCACAAATTCATGGGCTCTTGGATGTACAATTGTAACTGTGGATCTGTGTGAGACCATACACCCGGATTGTGTGCTGAAATGTACATGTAAATTCTACCCTAAACCACAGACTCCCATCTGATGATCACTATCATTTTACAGTGATCACCTGGTAAAGCAGTGCTGCAAAGAATCTACTTTCCCATTCAAATGCCCCTGCATCCTCCCCAGCAAAGAGAGAAGAACCCAGCAGAGATATTACATTTTTGTTCCTGATTTATAAATCTTCCCTCAGCTGTACACATGACAAAGGTGCGTGGCATTTCCATCACTAGATGGAGCCGAGGATCATAGGAAATTGGCTCCGTGTAGTGGTCGGAATGCTGTGCACATTCGTCCAGTGTACATCTGGGTGGAAGGTTTATAAATCGGCCCCTTTCAGTACTTAGAATAAGGATAGCCGACCTTGACAGCCTAGCTGTTGTGGAACTACAAGTCCCAGGAGGCACTGCAAAACTCTGACAGCCACAGGCATGACTCACAGAGGCAGTTATGGGCATCAGAGGAACTAAATGCGACTTATCTGTTCATTTCTTACACAGAAATTGCTGAAGCAACAATAAGAGGTTTTAAAGCATAGTCCACTTTTTTCCAAAATATGAATAAATGCTCCCACATTGATGAAAGACAAAATGGGAATTTATGAAAATGTTGTATTTGAGCCTGCAAAGTATTGTAACTGTGATCTGTGGATGCTGGGTGCAATGCTCAGGCTCCTGCAGACTCTTCCTCCAGCCCCTGTCCATATGAGGGTACGGATCTTCAGTTATTGGACTGGGGGAAGTAATTCATGACGTCACCACACTTGTACACCATTGAGATCTACGAGTGCCTCTACCACGGTGGGAGATGGGACTTATAGACTTTTCATTTAAAGATCCTGTGAATGGATCCACGAATAAATGACACAGCTGTGTGGGCGGAGCCAGGCACATCCACGCCAAATTCAAATGAATATCCCACTGACCACAGTTGCAATGCTTTACTGGCTCCAATGCAAAAAAATATAATAACAAACACACATTTTTTCTGTTATGAAGGAGTGCGCATATATTATTTTTTCCTCAAAAAGTGGACTTTATGTTTTATTGGCTCTAATTATATTCTTCTCCCTGCTCCCCTTGGCTTTTCCTTTTTGTAATTTTTGTTTTACAATTTTTATTGTTCATGAAAAAAAGTTTTGCTTTTCTTCCATTTTGTTTGTTGATTTTTCTGTTTTCTGTTTTAAAATGCTTTTCCTCTGTTTGTAAAAACCGCTGCTGTGCTCTGTACAAACATTATTTTGTTGTTAAAATACATCGATTAAACTCAGCACTTCATATGTCTAGTAACACTTGTTATTTTAGGGTACTCTGGTTATATTGAGATCTGCATGTCATAGATAAAAACATGGAAGCAGACCAATGCTTCTGAGTTCTGGCGCATTAAGGGTGTCTATGGTGAAAAACTCTAAATAAATCTGTATTTCTATATTGATTTCCCAGAAGTTCTATCCCCTAATCCCGATAACTAGAAGTTTGTAAATGTACACCCCCTCCCTTGGTCAATGAATAACCTCACATGGCTTCCAATGCCATCTCTATGCTGATGACACTCAAATATATCCTTTTACTCCACAACTCACCCCCTCAGTGTCCTTGCGTGTCACTAGTCTACTAGCTGACATATCAGTCTGGATGTCCTTTGCCATGGCGCCCTGTGCGGCCGCACTGCTCGCACACCCCTAAGGCCGGCCCTGCTCGGACCTCACCTTTCTTTCCTATATCCAATCACTATCCAGATCCTGCCACCTTCACCTTCGTAACATCCTCAAAATACGCCCCTTCCTCACCAAAGAAACCGCAAAATTTCTCATCCACTCACTTGTTATATCTCGTCTTGACTATTTCAACTCCCTCCTCATTGGCCTTCCACTACACAGGCTATCCCCCCTTCAGTCTATTATGAATGCAGCAGCCAGACTCATTCACCTAACCAACCGTTCATCGTCTGCAACCTCCCTCTGTCAATCCCTACATTGGCTTCCACTCACCCAAAGGATAACATTCAAAATATTAACAACCACTTACAAAGCCGTCCACAGCTCTGCCCCGGCTAGATCTCAAACCTGGTCTCAAAGTATCACCCTAACTGTCCCCTCCGCTCTTCCCAAGACCTCCTGCTCCTTTGTCAACTCCTCCCATGCTCGCCTCCAGGACCTCTGTAGAGTCTCTCCCATCCTCCGGAACTCTTTTCACATTCTCAAATAATTCATCCCCACACAACTACCTCCTCATGTATCACTTCCCCCTCCCTTTTAGATTGTAAGCCCTCATGGGCAGGGCCCTCCTTACCATCTTGTCTTGAATTGTATTGTGATTGTAATGTCTTCCTTTTATTGTAAAGCGCTGCGCAAACTGTTGGCGCTATATAAATCCTGTTTAATAATAATAATAATAATAATGTACTTATTGACCATGCCAATAGGATGTACTTTCTCAATGCACTGATGCAATTTCACTCAGCCCCGTAAATATGCATTTGCTTCTGTCACCACTTTCACAGAGCCTACCTTCTGCTTGCTGTGAGCACTACATGATGGAATATGTAGTGTTGAGAAATACACATTGCGTTATATCAAGCAGCAGGGAAAGAGAAGCAAAGCACACGGGGAATCCAGGAAGATGTTGAAAGTGATGGGCAGACGCAAGGCAACATTCACTAAATAAACTGTATTTTTCATTATATTTTTCACTTTATTATCAATAACAACTCTACTATGTATTCCTATTATAATGCTGATGTTATAACAGGATAGTACATGCAGGGACTTTACAACTCCTTTAACTAGTTCATTATTTTGTTTTAATTGTTACCATTTGTACATTTTTTTCTTTGAACACAGTCAAAAACATTGAGGATCCATTTACACTTCCGCATTGCACACATAACATTACATTCATTTGGCATGGCACCACGAAGCAAGGTAATACACCTGCGTTGTAGCATGCTGCAATGCACGGTAGTGCGTTGAAATCTAAAAAAAAGGGTAATTTTCATTGCGCTTCCATTAACACAACGCATGTTAACACATGATATAACGTCATAAAAAAATTGACCCTTTTAATTTTGTTTAGGGCTGCGGAAATTACCGATTAATTCCTCGATTAATCGTTAATTTTTTTGATCGATTAAAATTCTTTTGATCGGTACTCACCTCTCCGCCGGCTTCCGGGTCTTCCGGGAGTTCCGTCGGATATCCGGTGACGTCACGGACATCGACGTCACCTGACTCCTCCCCCCTTCCCCAAGTGGCTTTGTCGGCTAACCTGGCTTGATAAAGAAGACATGATCTTCGAAACGCGTTGCCAAGACTACCACAAGCGTCCTATCCATTTTTGGACCACCACGACCGCCGTCGCTCGGCGGCGCCTGCGCACTTCGTCACCCATTTCAACCTCGTACAGAGAGCCACTGCCCACACCGCAAGCTCTCTCTCCCTCTCCAACACAGGACGCGATTGCCGTCCTCCACCCGCCAGCGAACCAGATCTCCTCAAACATAGGACGTGATCGACGTCCCCCATCCGCCACCAGACCAGATGCTCCAGCTCCGCCGGCACAGCGTGAAGGACGGACCCACACCCGAGCCATCGCAACTCAGCCCAGCAGTTCAGCAGCCCAGCAGCACGTCCCACAAACAGGCATCCAACATAATCGCACCTCGACTCTGCAACTGAAGACCCTGTACCCAGTCCCAGAGGAGACCGCCGGACACTGTCTCCAACAGGAATCCCGTCGTCGATGACTACACTTCCTCAAGAACCTCACGGTGAGTTGATATACGCACCACACACCGCTCAACTTGCCTCCATTTCATGTGCACCTTTTTTGTTTTTTATTTCTCCCTCCACCCCTGATACCTAATACATCGCGGAGGGAAAAATATCAACGTAATTGCTTCTCGGGCAGCATTAACCCTGCATACCCTAGCCCATGTAACTCCCGCTATATTCTCACCTGTCCAGCCCCAAGGGCAGTTGGGCCTCAGACTCTTTTTTTCTCGTCGGCTAACAAAGGGAAGGGGGGAGGAGTCTGGTGACGTCGATGTCCGTGACATCACCGGACTCCTCCCCCCTTCCCTTTGTTAGCCGACGGAGCCACAGTTACAACATACGGTCGCTGGGAGAGAGGCAATGAGGAAAAGCTTTCTCCTGCCTATATCTCAGCTTCATTAAAGTCAGTTGTCTGGAGCACAAGGACTGTTTTTTAACAGAAAAGCCTGTTGCTGTATATTGTAACATGTCAGCAATTTTTGGATGCAGACTAATGAAGTTTGTCCATCAATTTCCCCCAATTTACTCCATCCCCTCCTACAAGGTCATAATTAATTCTCCAATGATGCACTTAGCATCAGGGGAGCACAATGATCATCTGACTAGGTACTGGTTAAAACTGTTGGGCAGAACTGGCAATCCTGGTCGAGATATCTAATTATTGGAGTTTCTGAGAGGTAATATCAGGGCCATCAATGGCAGTCCTTCTTTATAGGTCCCCATCGGACATCGACGTCACCGTACTCCTCCCCCCTTCCCTTCGTTAGCCGACGGAGCCACATGGGTCGGTGAGTTTGACCAAGAAACTTTCTGCACGAGCGCCAGCCAAGGCACTGGCCTATACACATACAACACAGCACTGAAGTAATAAAATGAACTAGGATCACACTAATCCAGCATGTTATTATTCCGAGTTGCCCCACTCAAGCGGCGGCCATATTGAGTGGGGCACGTGAGATTAATAACGTGCTGGATTAGTGTGATCCTAGTTCATTTTATTACTCCATTGATGTGCTGTATGTGTATAGGCTAATGTAGTTGGATCTGTATGTGCGTTATAATTAATCGAAATTAATCGATTAAAAAACATTTCGATTAATCGGACACGAAAATTTTAATCAGTAACAGCCCTATTTTTTTTCCTTGGATGTGATGTTTAAAAAGAAGTGAAATTGCTTATTAATTTGTTGCAGCAAGCCTACTGTCCGGTTGAACTAATTGCACTTCAACAGTTTCAGGCAATCCTCCTTGGAAAAAAACAGATTACTGTCTGCTTGTTGGGTGGAGAAGATTCACACACTCAGGTGAATTGTTCACCAGGTTCCCTCTGGAAGTGGTGCAGCAGAGCCTGCAATGACAGACTGTCACAGGCGACACTCAAAAGGGCTGAATACTGAGACAGATCATTTACTGAAGAACAAACCTTGCATCCATCACACTTGTATACCATTAGTGTCAGCTTTTTCTTTCAAATTACAGCAGACACAGAATATAAATCATAAGTCTAAGCCTATTATAAAAAATGATAAGCATCTTATATATTATATATCATATCTTAAACTTTTGCAACAAGCACTTCTCATTCTGGGTCAAATATATACATTGCAAGGGTTTTACAAGACTTCTCATCTCCTGCAGTCCCAGATATACAGATGGAGACTTTGCTAGCACTCTCCCTTAAACTGACTGCTAAGTGGGAAGATCTGTCTTCATTATCACCACCTGACCAGACTCAGTGTTATAGGAAAAGTAGAAGCCGCTATACTCCTTCAGAGCCCCTTGCCACCATTGCCCCATTCTTCATATTCTTAATGGCACCCCAATACACCTTACCGCCGGACGTGCATTGCAGTGCGCTGTCAAAATGCTACATGCACTTATGTTGGTGTATGATGAATGGGCTACCTTAATGCTATAATGCGACAATGCACAGCTTAACGCATGCTAATCCATGTGCACTAACACAGCGTGATAGGGTTGCCACCTGTCCAGGATTCACCCGGACAGTTCGGGTTTCGAATGCTGTGTCCAGGTTTCATGGCAGTAGAAACCCGGACACAGGATGTCAGGCAGACAAGGGCAACCAAAGTTAAGATAAGGGCTACTGGCCCCCCACTGAAAATAGTCTTAACTGTGATTTTTACATATGAATGGGTGGAGCTATTTACATATGAATAAGCCACCACTCATTCTCCCAAAAAAATGTCTGCTCGTCGTTTGAGTGTTCGGGCTTCGCTTGAAGAAAAGGTGGCAACCCTACAGCGTGATGGTGTGACTGGGCCCTAAGTCTGCAAGATTCCTTTCAAAGCAGTCAAGCAAAACAAATGGCAAACGCACTCATCAATTTGTTACCAGCTTTACAGCAAGGTGCACATGGAAGGGCTTAATACAGTACAACAGCAAAAAGTTTCCCAGCACTCTCACAAACCAGCATGCAAAAAAAACCTGTCTCACTGCTAAGGTTTAAAACAGCGGTTTAGATACGCGTCTTCTGCAGAAAATGTGAAAGCCGCACAGCCGCGCCAAGGCACCTCTATATAGTGCGGTCCTAACTCTAAACTATGAGAGTCTCCATCCTGGAGCACATGTGGCAAAAGATCAAATTAGGTGCAGGTTTGTCAGGAGGAAGCCCAACCTCCCTTAAAGGCACAGGGACGCACAAGGGACCCCACACATCACAATGGCAGCTGAGGCCCCCCATGCGTCACTGCACCAAATCGGTCAAGCACGTGTATCTAAACCTCTGTTTTTAACCTTAGCGGTGAGACAGGTTTTTTTTTTTGCATGCTGGCTTGTGAGTGTGCTGGGAAACTTTTTGCTGTTGTTCTTTCAAAGCAGCTCACAAAAAGGAAAGCCCTGTTGCAGGGAATGCTTAGATTGTAACTCCAAGTTCTGTGCGGACGTCTATGAAAAGCAGTGAGCCAATCACTGATCCTTCCTCTTCTTCCACTTCCAGTTAGGTTTTGCCTACAGTTTAGGTTTGCACTAGGAAGCTCTCAGTTGCTATCCATACTCTGGCCAACCTTTTCCTAACAGATCTTTTGTTAACTGTTCTGTTCTCATTGAACACAGGGGGATGGCAGTTAGTGGGGCTGTTCCCTGAGGTAAGGGTTTCCCTGAAAATTCACTGAAGGTATAGGTCACATGACTTCTGCGGCAATATTTTTATGTGGGCTCAGGCATTGCCTATGACAACCATAAGAATGTCACAAACTGGGACAGGCCACCAGTACACCACACTGAAGAAACACCATCCCAAAAGTCTGTAAAGAAACCAGAGGTCCTGATAATTTTGGTTTCGGGGTGCTCCTTGTTTCCACCAATGTTCTCCATGGTGCTTCAGTTTTCACCATCAACGTGCCTATGAACAGTGTGCATGAGCAATAGAGGGCAGACGCTAGATTTGCACACGAGGGTTTTAAAGTTTGTTCCTGAGCTGCTTGTG
The DNA here is from genome assembly GCF_000935625.1 of Nanorana parkeri. Lineage (NCBI taxonomy): Eukaryota > Metazoa > Chordata > Amphibia > Anura > Dicroglossidae > Nanorana > Nanorana parkeri. The sequence goes on along the minus strand of NW_017306519.1, from coordinate 162,433 downwards.
CCGGCCGGATTTTTTTGCCTGTGTAAGTTACTACTTGTAATAAAGCTAAATGTTTTTGCACGCTACACTATGAGGGCTCTCTCCTTTTTTATCTTTGAAATATTGCGGGACCACGGCAAGGAGTTTCGTTTGACTCTGCGCCTATCGCCTAAACCTAAAATTTCACTATATCACTTGGTTATACTACGTTTCATATTAGTTACACCTTTAGCGCTTTGATATATATTTTTCTCGACTGTTGATAGGATTCTTCTATCCTCTTTTTAGAGATGCTTTAGGTCTTAATTTATTATACATTTCCACTTTAGTCTCCTTTCCAGAAGCGCGGATTATCTATTTCTCATGCATGAGCAATAGGCAGGGCCTGGCTGGTGCTTCATTGTGCAAAGGCTGGTTAGCACCAGGCAGGGCCGGATTTACCATTAGGCAGAATGGGCACATGCCTACAGGCGCCCTCCATAGAGAGGCGCCATGCAGCTACCTACTTTGCCTAATTCCCGGTGTTGTGTCACTATACAACATCAGCAATAGCAAGGTGGGCGCATTCTGCACAAAATGCACCCTCCTGCTCCAAGACCAGCGGTGTCTACATGAACCGCCAGGAGAAGGACCCTGGCATCGTATAAGGCTGCCTTGTGAAATGCCTGTCTGATGCGGACAGGCGTTTGTGGCAGCCTTATGCAACGCTGGGGTCCTTCTCTGCATACGTGAAAGCTTGCGGGTCCTGCAGCAGGAAAGTGTGCCAGCTCAGGCTAAACAGATTTCCATCCATGCCTACAGGCAGCCGAAACCCGGTCCTGCAGGTAGGGACACACAGGGAACTGATTTAAAGTCTATCTCCAGATAAAAAAAAATTCCCTTTGCAATGAGACTCCCCACTTTGCAAGGGTTAACTGCTCATTTTTGTCTAGGGGGATTTTAAAAGCAGTGTCATGTACCTGATCCCCGCTTCTGCTGGCTCCAAGACTGGTATCCGCAGCCTCTTCCTCCCTCCGTGGGCCCACTAACGTAATCATGTCTAATGCAGGGTCCATACGGGGAAGTGTGTTTGTGTGTGTATGTAGGGGGGGTATAGCTTGTGGTATTCTGCATTGCTGTGTTGTGATTCTACAGCAATTCAGAATAGCTCCAACTATGTAGGACTACAAGTCCCAGCAAGGCATTATAGTGGGGGAGGGGGGGTGCAGGTGGCATTCTGCATAGCTGACTTATTATAATGTATTGCTGGGACTTGTATTCCCGCATAGCTGGTGGTATTCTGCATTGCTGTATGATGATTATATAGCAATGCAGAGTAGCACCAACTATGTAGGACTACAAGTCCCAGCAATACATTATATTATTAAGTAGGGATACACCAGTGTTAATACTAGGCATTTTCACAAGTACTCATACTCGGGAAAATAACCTCGATACTAAACGCAGATACCGGTGTTCTGTCGAGAATGCCGATGTTGTCGAATTTGCCGACCTCAGCATCAGACCAATATTATCGAGGAAACGGGATTTATTCACAAAGTATTTCGTTTAAATCGTTAATTGTGACCGTTAATAATATTCCATCCGTCATTTACTGCCATGGACGGCATATTATTGACGGTCACAATTAACGATTTAAACGAAATACTTTGTGAATAAATGCCGGTTTCCTCGGTAATCCCGTCTGTACGTAAGCGCAGATACTGGGTCAGCGTTCTCGACAGAACACCGCACTAAAATTTTAAACAAGAGGCTGACTGAGGTCCCGCGCTTGCTGGGGACCTCGGCAGCCTTCCTGTTAACCATGCGGTGCCATGGCTGTTGGGGGGGGGTCCCTTCTGCACTACATGACGTGCAAGGGAGCTGTACAAGCTCCATCACAGCACAGCAGCCCACACCGGACCCCAGCCTGAGGATCCACTCCGGTTCTCGTAAATTAGAGAGACCAGGTAATTCTTAAAAAAAGAGTGTGTATGTGTGTGTAAGATTGTGTCTGTGGTTGTGTGTCGGTCAGTGTTTTTTGAGGGCCGGTTCCCACTAGTACAGTGCGTTAATCACACAGACTCATGCGATTAATGCACTGCAACACGCAATCGCACCTACTGTGCGTTCTGGTGTGGGAGCCCGCAGCGGAACATGTGGTACCGCAATGCCATGCGTTCCACTGCAGTGCGACTTGGGTCGCGACTTAATGACCAAGGACAAATGTGGGTCCTGAGGTTACACAGGTTGAAAACCACTGCATTAGAGAATGTAGTGTGACAGCTGGTGAAAACAGAGGGAGCAGCAATTCTTGTTGGGCCCCCAGACCTTATGGGCGGAGTGTAATTGTACTGTAAGTGATTTTATCCCAAATGAAGTTCAGTCGAGGAAAGTGCACACCTGTCTACTATCTAATCTAATAAACAGAGCAATAAGTCTAAAGCTGGCCATACACCTTACAACCATTGCACGACTTTCGTTGTACGATGGTTGTAAGGTAATTAAAATCTCGTACGATCTGCCCATCTTGGAAAGGCAGATCGTACTTGCGATCATCGCAAGCCCTCCCCGCTGAGGGGAGGGCTTCCAATGATCCCAATGCTGAGCGGGCAGTGTGCACACCGGCCCGTTCGGCATTTGTCTTCCAAGCGCGATTACGATTTTCGGCAGGTTTTCCAGCGTGCTCGGAAGATAAAAGACGTGCGACCGTACAGTAGAAACGGTCGCACGCCTTCCATACACCTGCCGATTATCGTACGATCGTGGAATCATCCGCGATTATTGTACAATAATCGACAAGTGTATGGGCACCTTAAGAGTTATTTTTTGTGAGGGAAGGCATAACGGATTGGGTCTTATTTCTGAAAGCCTTGGTAAACTACTGTGCTGTATCTTTTTTAAATGCCCAGGTATGGAAGAGGCATGCTCCTCCATACCAGGTAATTTACCGAGGACTCACCACAAAACAGACAGTTAGCCCCATGAAGGTGGGTGATGGCGGCTTGGGGGTTGAAGTTACAGGAGACTCACTTGTCACTTTGCACTAAATGTACATGCTGACAGATTCTGTTTAAGATATGTCACTGAAAACAATTAATTACAAATCTTCTGTAAAGAAAACACATTATACTTTATACCCGTCCTGGATACTCATTCCTAGAATCTTTGCTCCATTGCTGAGCAAAGCTGCCCAAATGGACCTTCACATCCAACACACCTCCATGTCTCACAGATGCCTGCGTTCCCCAACACGTTCTTTGCTTCCACCCACAATGGAGAGAAGATTCTATTAATGAGTGGTGGGATAAGTACATATAAAATGTCTTCAATAACCAGAATTTTTGTTTTTTATCAGCGACAAATCCTTATCCATAACCAAATCCTTTTTTTTTTTTCATTTTGGATAGAGTAGGGAAGGATTACGACTACTGCAGTGAAGGCTCCGTTGGAGAGATTCCTTCACTCCCTGTTTGGTAAAAAGGTTGTCCTCAGGACAGGAAGTGAGGAAAAAACTCTCTAACAGCAACACAGAAAGTAATTTTTTTACGTTAAGTTTGGGTATGCTAGAACACTTGTTAGCTTTTTTTATTGTTGTCAGTTGCAAACATTCCCCTCACTTCCTGTCTGGCAAAAGTCTGTGCCCAAATCAGGGAGCAAGAGGAAATATTTGAAACTGAGCCCCGGATGTCAGTGTAACGTGACAGGTGTTCTAGCCTTTTACAATTCTATTGAAAATGTGTGGGTATAGATACACTTTAAAGCAAAAGTCCACCTTTTAGAAAAATAATAATAAATGTACAAATAATCATAAAAGAAAAAATGCAAATTTTTTTTGCTTTGGAGCCAGTAAAGCATTGCAACCGCGATCAGTGGGTGGTGGATGCAATGCTCTGGCTCCTGCAGACTCTTCCCCCTGTCCCTGTCTGTACTGAGGTACGGACATTCAGTAATGTAGACCGATGGGATCCTGTCAAAGTCTGTAAAAGAATGACATAACTGTGTGTGTAGAGCCACACCAGATTAAAAAAAATAGCAGCAGACTGCGGCGTGATGAACCCCACGATTCAGGTAAGTGGGGACGGGAGGGGGGTAACGTGATCACGTTTCATCCTGAATATGGGTAGGACATTAAACATGGTCTGAAAGGTAAACTTAGCCTTAATGTAGTCACACTGAAAACTGATCCCTTGGTTTTTGGTGAATTTCATGGGGCTGAAACACCTAATGACTCTTTATGGCTTCTTACATGGGTTTCTTCCACCACCCACCGCTCTAGAGAAGCATGGAGGCACATAAGAAAATGACGGATGCAGGCTAGTATTTCCCTCACCGAATTTCATGTACAGCCTCAGCAAACGCCACCAACCCCCTACTGTATATCAATCCAGCCAGTGGGGGCTGGGCCAATAGCTTTCCCGACTCCAGATATGATGATGTAAATTAATGCACAGGACATGTCCAGATCATCTGGCTCAGCAAAACATGGCCATTAATTGCTCAAGCCATGTTGCTATATTTAGAACTGGGTTTCTTCACCATTATTGCTCTTAAACATGTCTTGTGTTTTGCAACGAGGAAGTGAACACGAGGAGAAGTGGCAGAAGACCCGTATTAACATGACGTGATGCAGATAGGAAGAAACCTGGCCTTTCTATCACAGATCACGGTTCTGGAGTCAACAACATAGCAGGGAAATACCTTATAAACGGTGCCCTACACAAGAAGCCTTATTACTGTCATGTACTAGCTAAAGCCTAGGCAATATGTGACAATATATACACATGGGAACTACACGTCCTGCCAAGGGGTACAACATTTTGATCAGTCAGTCTTGTAATCCAGACAGACAAGCAAAGTCCAATACCTCTGCTTCAGAGCAGTGCTACCCAGCTGCACTCCAGGAACAGCCATCATGACGCCACTAACCACCATGCGGCCATCTTCACACAACGCCAAATTAGTGAAAACATGGAGCTGGCACACAGCAACAAAGGCCACTTAGTCCTCAGTGGCTCATTTTAAAGTCCCCTTTGCAGAAATACAGTGAAGAAATGATCAAATGTAGTTTCCATTTCCACCTTAGTAAATAAAGTAAATGTCACCTCAGCAGTTCATTTGGTTGATACTGAAAGTTTCCAATTTGGCAAAATGTATTAGTTTCAGAAATCACTTCCGTCATTCCTACAGAAAAACAGATAATGGAAATTGTGGTTTACACTACTAGTCCAGGTGCTGACATGTGAAAAGAGTAATTGGGCGTGAGGGCGATGACTCTTCCTCTTTCAGGTCCCTGGAAACAGTCTGAAAAACAAGCCAAACAAATCAAAAAGAAAAGGGTTTAAAATTGACATGGATGTTCTTTAATGTGTTACATAGTATTTGAGGTTGAATAAAGACACAGGTCCATCAAGTTCCACCTATTGCGTGTATATATGTGATTCTGCATGTGTATGAGTTCCTGTGATCTTGTTTTTAAGGGTACCTGTACCCCTGTATGTTACAGTCTCTGAGGAAATTGTCCAAATGCTAGGACATGTTGAAGGGCAACTACCAAGAGCTGAAAGCACGTTGCCATCATGCAGTGGTCATAACTGGTTTTAGTTCTTCACTGACCTGGAACAAGTGTACAGATCAGGAAAGGGTAATTATGGACTCCTGATCTGACAGTACATTGGTATAAAAATATAGGCCAGGGAACTGACATTTTTAGAAGACCTCAGCAATGGTCACCTGCATACTTTCTCAGCCGCACATTTCTTTTAAAGCTAAACTCCAGGCAGTTAAATACACAGATGTGTAAAAAGGGATTTGTCCATTCGGTGTAGAGATTTGAGAGCTCTGTTAAACTGCTGCAGTAAAAGAAACACTGACAGGTCTTGTCCCTCCCCATCTATGACTGGACAGTGAAAGGAGAAGCAGCAGACTGATTAGCTCATCTGTCTGCTCCCTATCAATTTAGTAGATGAGTATTGCAGCACATCAGAGTTCTTGAGCTACTTCCTCTCCCAGTGTGAGCTCTGCAGTATTGAAAACCGCAGATACTAGGTCAAAATTAAGTACCGTATTTTGCGGTCCATAAGACGCACCGGACCATAGGACGCAGGGAGGTCCGGCGCGCCTTATGGAGCACTCGAGACTGTAGCTTCTGTCACAGCTTCTATGACAGAAGCTGTGACAGAAGCTGCAGTTAGTGACCGCGGAGACAGGTGGCGCTGTGATTACAGCGCCACGGTCTCAGTGATCACACAGAGCAGGCGAAGAACGTCCGTTCTTCGTCTGCTCTATGGTTATCTCGATCGTCGCCGCTGCTCGGTTTTAATACGAGTGATCTCATTAGATCACTCGTATTAAACGAGCAGTGGCTCCTACTACTCGCCCGGCGCCCGAAACTGCATGTCTCGGGCGTCGGGATTCGCTCCATAAGACGCAGGCACTTTTCCCCCCTCCTTTTGGGGGGAAAAAAGTGCGTCTTATGGAGCGAAAAATACGGTATTTACATTGCTTGCACACAAATAAAATGCATGTAATAGAGAGCTGCATTCATGTGTGCCTTTTTTATGCCTAGAGTTCAGCTTTAAAGCCCATTTCCACCCACCTTTGTAAGTGAATAGCATTATTGTATTGTGGTAATGTAGAGGTGCAGTGATGAATCTGGATATGTGTGCACATTTTCATGACTCACATTGCTGGCTTTCTTCAGTTTTTTTTAAACTTTTTATTAGGCCTGACCCCTAGAAATTAAACATTTTCTCCACAGGAAATTCAGTCAGACACTGACAGGGATCAGATTATAAAGCAGGATGGGATCAGATTATAAAGCAGGATGTAAACAGCTGCTCCCCTCCTTGTGATTCTGTGTAATGCAATCACTAAATACCAGCTCTGCCTTTATAAACTATACAATGTGCCAGGAGATGCCCCTATCATTATTAATGACTAGAGCAGTGGTTATCAACCTGTGTAACCTCAGGACCCACATTCGTCCTTGGTCATTAAGTCGAGACCCACGGTTCTATATACACTGATCTATAAAATGTATACAGACATCCCAACCTGCAAAACCTTATTTCAGGGAGGTTCCCGTCTCATTTCAGGGAGGTGCCCTTTCTGTTTTTTGGTTTTTTTTTTTACAGCGGCCGTCGTCAGAATATAAAAGAAATAATA
>NW_017306519.1:154066-155199 GCF_000935625.1 Nanorana parkeri | reverse complement strand
CCTGGTATATATATATATATATATACACACACACACACACACACAGGTACATAGAAGAGGTAGATCTGCCTCACACACCACCCTCTGCATTGGATGATTTTCGGGCAAGTTGGACAATTATTTTATAGAAATGTGCTATTTCTATCATTACCATGACGTTTATTCTTCGTTGTGCCCATCTGGTGTTAGGAGCTTTCAATATTTTCGGGCCACGCACAATAATCCTTTGCATGAACATTATTGGTATCTGCAACTCCATCAGTTCCTTGCTTTTCTTCTGGGATCCCATTCTTCTCCTTACACGCTCACTCCTTTTGAACGAAGGACTGCCCCTTTTGCTTGAGGTACCATTTCTTTAATTTATCAATCCTTATCTTCTACCATACCCCTATTACACGCTTGTATCTGCAACAGTGGGAACGGGTTCTCGGTGCTTCCATCTCAGCTGAGGACTGGCAGGACATTTGGGAAGCTACTGCGAAATCATCTAGGCATGTATAGATTTTAGAAAATAAGGTACTCTATAGATGGTACTTTACTCCTTTAGGCCTTGCAAGCTTTGTACCCAATTACCCCAAGTACTTAGGGGGTGGCTCCCAGCTGGGTACGATGTTCCATATACCCTGTTTCCCTGAAAATAAGACCTACCCCGAAAGTAAGACCTAGCACTATTTTTCAAGATTCCTGTAATATAAGACCTAACCGAAAATAAGACCTAGTTTGGTGGTAGCATGTGAGGGGGAACTTGCAGGAGAGATGGTATCAGCCTGCAGGGACATACTGTATTAAGGGGATGACAGGGGACTCCCTCCGGCCAGTGCAGTGACAGGGAGCACTCCAATACCATACTTCACCAACTGCTGTCCCCCTGAAGACACTGCTTAATGTAATGGTACTGTACTGTGTACCGTACTTTACCGCGCTGTCCACTGTCTGATGTCCCCACTGCTGCACCGCTGGTACCGCTGTCCCTGATGGCAAAGTAAGCTGGCGCTGTAGAAAGCTGCGGCGGCGGAGAGAGCAGAGCTGCATTATCCGATACTTCCTCTATAGCGCCGGTTACTGTGACAGGCGGAGTGATACCAGATAACTTTAGATTGTTGTACATTTTGTTGCACATTTAAAAAAAAAAA
>NW_017306519.1:148121-153819 GCF_000935625.1 Nanorana parkeri | reverse complement strand
CACAGGTACATAGAAGAGGTAGATCTGCCTCACACACCACCCTCTGCATTGGATGATTTTCGGGCAAGTTGGACAATTATTTTATAGAAATGTGCTATTTCTATCATTACCATGACGTTTATTCTTCGTTGTGCCCATCTGGTGTTAGGAGCTTTCAATATTTTCGGGCCACGCACAATAATCCTTTGCATGAACATTATTGGTATCTGCAACTCCATCAGTTCCTTGCTTTTCTTCTGGGATCCCATTCTTCTCCTTACACGCTCACTCCTTTTGAACGAAGGACTGCCCCTTTTGCTTGAGGTACCATTTCTTTAATTTATCAATCCTTATCTTCTACCATACCCCTATTACACGCTTGTATCTGCAACAGTGGGAACGGGTTCTCGGTGCTTCCATCTCAGCTGAGGACTGGCAGGACATTTGGGAAGCTACTGCGAAATCATCTAGGCATGTATAGATTTTAGAAAATAAGGTACTCTATAGATGGTACTTTACTCCTTTAGGCCTTGCAAGCTTTGTACCCAATTACCCCAAGTACTTAGGGGGTGGCTCCCAGCTGGGTACGATGTTCCATATACCCTGTTTCCCTGAAAATAAGACCTACCCCGAAAGTAAGACCTAGCACTATTTTTCAAGATTCCTGTAATATAAGACCTAACCGAAAATAAGACCTAGTTTGGTGGTAGCATGTGAGGGGGAACTTGCAGGAGAGATGGTATCAGCCTGCAGGGACATACTGTATTAAGGGGATGACAGGGGACTCCCTCCGGCCAGTGCAGTGACAGGGAGCACTCCAATACCATACTTCACCAACTGCTGGCCCCCTGAAGACACTGCTTAATGTAATGGTACTGTACTGTGTACCGTACTTTACCGCGCTGTCCACTGTCTGATGTCCCCACTGCTGCACCGCTGGTACCGCTGTCCCTGATGGCAAAGTAAGCTGGCGCTGTAGAAAGCTGCGGCGGCGGAGAGAGCAGAGCTGCATTATCCGATACTTCCTCTATAGCGCCGGTTACTGTGACAGGCGGAGTGATACCAGATAACTTTAGATTGTTGTACATTTTGTTGCACATTTAAAAAAAAAAAAAAAAAAGGCACCCCTGAAAATAAGACCTTGTGTGGATTTTGGGAGCAAAAAAAAAATATAAGACAGTCTTATTTTCGGGGAAACACGGTATGGTGGTCTTGTCCTATAGTTTCTAGGCTCTGGGTTTGAGTACCATCTTGTTCATACAATGTTGCATACAAACCTCTGCGCACAAAAAAAAAAACTAGAGGCTCTCCTTAATAAGCACATCTCGGGTTATCCTACTCTCAGCATTTATTTTCAGCTACTAGACTTACAATTGCGAGAGCTTGTTAGTCTCCGACCCTAAATTTTGAAGCAGTAAAAAATACTCAGGGATTATGGTCAACAAAAAAATGAGTGCTATTTTGGCAGATTTAACATGCTAGATTTCTCCAAATTTGGAAGCCTTTGATCCCTTCAGTGGCTCAGGCACGGGATCGTCAGAGACCAGGAGCCGGGCATCAGGCACGGGATCGTCAGACCAGGAGCCGGGCATCAGGCACCGGATCGGCAGAAACCAGGAGCTGGGCAGCAGGCACAGGATCGTCACAGGCGATGAGCTGGAACTCGGGCACAGGATCGGCAGAGGCGAATAGCTGGGCATCAGACCCCGGATCGCCTTGAATGGGAACAGAATCGTCCCAAACAGGTACAGGATCGTCCCGAACAGCAACAGGATCGTCTCCAACAGGAACGGGAAACGGCTGGACTGGAACGAACCCTGAGTATCTAAAACGTTCATCCACAGTCTCATCCTCAGAGCAGTCGCTCCAATCCTCATCACCCGAACAATCGGTCCATTCTTCGAGCCTTCCAGCTTCTGACCGATACTCGGCCAAGAGACATAAGGGGTCTTGTCCAGAACAACCACTCTCAACAACTACCAGCCGTGATCAAGAGAAGCAAGCTGTACATTCAGAGCAACTAATAGTAAGTATCTCTTTATATTTCTATAATTTGGACATATGCTATTTGACGTCTGTATAAAGAAATACTCTTGTACAGGCGTTCAGTTATATTCTCATTGAACTAAAGTTGGAGTCCCCCTGACACTTGCTCATTATTTCTGCTATAACTTAAACGTACGCTATTGATGTCTGTATGAAGAGAGGCAATTGCCTAAGATTTGGAATCCATTCACAAAACCGTGAGTTTCTCGTCCAAATCCATTTATTACATTGTAAGCGTTACAGTGACAAGCGAGACCCGGCGAATGAAAGGCTGCAGCGGAGTGGAATTCTTGAGGTGACAGGTTCAATAAAGAGAACCTGTCACCTCCAAATGCTATCACACAGGTGCTTGTTAGCTCCTGTGTGATAGCGATAAAGTTTAATGAAAACAATTGATTACAAATAAATAAAAATAAGAGAAAAATAAGAAAAAAATTATTTAATTAAAAAAAAAAGGTGATTAAAAAATACCATGGCCCACTTGTATGATAACCAGTTGATTGTAATATTTTGGGGGGTGTAGCGGGACAATGAGGGTATGCTAGGACTTGTAGTTCAATTATGATATGTCCCAGCATGCTCTCATTTTACCTGTACACCTGCACATATCACAGGGGGGGGGGGCACAAAATTTTGTTTTGCCCCGGGCGCCCGTTACTCTGGTTACGCCACTGGATCCCTTATGCATACTCCGCTAGATTTGATCCTGCTCTGCACACGGTGTGAGGTTTTTTTTTTCCACATACCCCGACCCCTGGGCCTTGCTTTGTTTTTCAGCCTTCCATCTTCTTCCTTCCACTTCTCCACGTTTTTCACTTTTGTTCCAATTTTCTTATTGTCTTTTCCGATTTCTGCCTTCCCCCTGCTAAATCTTGTAAGAGGGACTTTAGATTACACCATGTAGTTCTTTTTACCACAAACACTAATATACACACACACACCTCAGTGTATTCACCTTTTTAACTGAAGCACCATTTGATACTTGCCTTATGTGCACTTTGCAATTGCACCTTGGACTCATAATGCAGAATTGTGATTGCTAATATTTGTTCTTGTTTATTTGGCTCTCTTGACTGGTTTACCGTATTGTGTTTTTTTATTTTGGAAATAAAATTGTCAAATAAATCTGCCATTTCTGGTTGCTCTCCACTGACAGTCCAAACCTAGCGATCACCTGGGGAGCCATTGATGGCACCACCATCCAGCTCTCCCAACACAACTCTCCCCTCACCTACCACACCAGGGCCACCCTGGGGGGAACCTTGCTGGTATTGGCACTAACCTTCCATCCATGTGTCCCTCATTACAGTTTGACAGCAGAAGCTTACCTGGCCACACCCCTCCCCAACCGCTGCAGTGACACCTGGTGGAGCAGCAGGAGAACTGACACTGCTGCTGGAGGAGGCGGCTGAGGAGCCTCTCAGCTAGTGCCGCAGAAGGCACGTGGCGACCCACAGGTTGAGAACCACTGGACTAAGGACACAAAGTTTGTGTTCATTTAAAAAAGGAGAACTATGGGGTCAGGGCTTTTCCCCATAGTTCTCCTTAGGGTAACGGGAGGACACAAACTAGCATCCTCCCGTCACCCTAGGCTCAGTATACCGCCAGCTACAGCTAGCGGTACACAGACGCCGCAGTATACAGCAAGTTGCAGCTCGCGGTATACTGAGATGCTGAAGCAGATCCCGACAATCATGTCTGGATCCACCCAGCTGCATGAGTGACAGCTGGCTCTGCCTATTTAGAGGCAGAGCCAGCTGTACCCACCCCCTCCCATTCCACCAGTCAGCGCTGGAGAACCGGAGTGGTGGGAATACAGCAGAGCGCCATGACAGGATCGAGAAGTGAGTGAACGCCGGTATGTGTTCGCTCACTTCCCGATCTACTGAGCCGACCTGTGACAGTTTACTGTCACAGGTCGGCTAGAACTATGAGGCTTAGTGCAAAGCACTAACCTCATAGTTCTCCTTTAAGCAACTGAATATGCATGCTTCATGTACACTGTGCACATTGCTGGCATTTTTATTTCCTACTCCTTAAACAAGTGGAAGGATAGCCAATCCTAACACCATATTCCCAGTGGTGCCGTGTTGCATAACTGGAGGGTGATAAGCATCCTGGTCAGAAAGCATGAATAAAATTGTAAGACAATGCCCTTATACCATCTAAGGCCTTTATTCAGATGCATTATAAAAATATAGCCATTCTGGTGGCCCCCCTAAATCATTTGCAATATAGTTACTGCCAGTTAGTGGAAAAAGATTGGTAGCCTGCAAGGGCGGAAAAAAAAAAACAAAAAAAAAACCCCTATTTGAAAATGGTCAGTTACTGCACTGGGTGTGTAATCCCATTTCTAGCCCAGACATACTATACAAAACAGAAGTAGCTGTGTCTTGTCACTGCTGGCTGTACAAGAAACATACCATAAAGAGTGAAATCTACTGTAAAAATAGGTCTGATTTATGCAGATTGGAATGAGAAGTTTCCCCAACTAGCAATCTATAGCAGGTTCTTTAGATCGATCAGGGAAGGTTTGGTGCCCTGTTTCAGACATCTGTCAGTCACACTGGGAAATTTCCCTTGATGTGACCACTGTCACCAGACAAAAGTGATGAGAAAACCCAATTATAGGATTGGCAAAAAGGAGTGATGGGAAATATTCCCAATGAGTACTCTTGTAGAGTTTTCCCACCAGTAACAACTTCACTGTGTAGTGGTTGGAGATCACCGATCTCTCAGAAGCATTGATGTTCTACCACCCCTATGTGCCTTTCATGCAGTAAACAGAAATGAAGCCATCTGCCGCGACATTTGTAAATATTTACCTACATCGTAACCCAAGCAGTCAGATTTAAAGTATAGACATGCCCAAAATAAAAATGTAATAGGTTGCCGTTTATCAATCCTTAAATGTGGCAGCTGCATTTGTTTTTTTAGGCTTCTTTTCCCATTTTCACCTTGAGCAGCAATAGAGCTACCCTTGAACAACAGCATTGTCAACCTGCTGAGAGGTTAGTGTTAGATGCACTTGTAGATTTAGATGGTTTATTAGATTTAGATGGTTTAAACAAATGTCAAGCTCCAGATAACACTTATGCAATTACAGCCACATTTTAATATCTCTTTTGGAAGAAAGAAATTATATAAAATAACCATAATAAGCAGCCCTGTCAGTGTTAAATGGTTTGTCTTAACCCATTGTCACTTGCTGGTCAGTTAAAAAAAAACTGAACAGGCTTACTGGCCAAATCACCAAGTGAAAATAAAAATGAAAAACACTAAAGAAAAACACAAACTAATGCAGCCACCCATTTTAAGGATTGGTAAGCTGCAATACACTATTTTGCTTTTGGGTTTAGATATGCTTTAAGTCTATGCAGCCGCTCTGATCCAGCATAAGATTCCAACTGCCATCCATACACAAAAGCATTTTTCAAGACAGTTTCTAGAAGGATTTAAAGAAATTTCAGAAGCAGCAGTGTTAAAAAAAACTTCCTTTATCCAAGTGACTATTTACATTAGTGCAATCAAACATAGCAGCGTGGGACTAGTCTACAGAAACAATGAAGAGGGAATATTTATATTTAAAACTATTTGACTCAATACAGTCATGAGGCGAGATTCATCCAGTCTAACAAAGGCTCCTTATGAGCATTCTATAATTCTGCTTTAA
>NW_017306519.1:144732-148092 GCF_000935625.1 Nanorana parkeri | reverse complement strand
ACCCCCTTTTTGCAAATGCTAGTTTCCTGGCTGTTTTGTGCACTAGACACATTTCAAAATTAGCCACCAACCCAGAAAAGTTTGAATTCACATGCATGGTTCAGGTCAGCCCCTCAAAGCAAGGAACCAAAGAGGGACAGTATGACAGCCAGGAGTCTAGTCTTTGCAGAATGCAATGCCAGCCCCTCAGGTAAGGATTCCCAGATAACACCCGCTCCTCCCAAGAGTCAAATGGCTACAAATACTGGAATATTGTGGCCATCTGTGTGCACTTCCAGACATTTTAGAACTGCAAACTGAGGGAAGGGAGAAGCATAAAAATGTCCAGCTTTACTCTCCACTCACTCCAACACAACTCATAAAAGGCCATTTCTATAGCCGCCTCTTTCCTCATATACCTCATGCTGGGCGAAAGGGCTCTGGTGTCCAAACTGCAGGAGGTCTTCCCAACCCTAACCTTCCTCATACCATCTGAACATCAAACTGGTTGGCATAAGAGGCAATTTTAAAACAGCCAACAACATTGAACATACTATATAAACTCCTTACAAGCTATTTACATGTAATATTGTAGCAGCTGCTCATTTCATAATGACAGACTGAGCTCTCCCCAATAAAGACCTTTCATTTCAGGAAGGAGAAAAACCCTCCCATTTGGTTGTAGACGAGAGGTAGACAGTAAAAATTAGAGACACTTAAGAGTCTTGCAAAGCATTTGAAAGCGTCTAAAATTGAAATTTAAAAAAAAAATTCTTCACACTGGAGCCAGAATAGGACAGGGTATGCCTGGTCCAGGCAAGAAAGTCCAGTAGTCCCATTTCAAAGGTAAAGTCCTAGACTCTAGATGTTAGCAGATTTGATTTCCAAGAGGCATTCCGTGAGGCACAGACTGTTGGAACATGTCGTTTTTGTGGTTAAAGGTAGAATTGTACATGGGTGGTGTAGATCCTAATGGCCCCGACATGTATCCTGGAGACACCTCCTGAGGGAGAGGAAAAACACCAACATGAGGGACCATGTGCTGCACTTCGTAACCTTCATTACTGTGCTCCTTTGGAACTTGTCGCTTGTCCTTCTGACGGCGATTACAGAACCAGACGCGGACCACCTGGACAACATTAAAGTGGGAATGAGGTTAAGTAGAAGTGTGATTGTACAGATATGAGAAAACTGCTTGAAAAGATGGACTAAAATAGCAATTTACAAAGTAACCAACTTTCTGAACACACTATGGAGTCTTCTGACAGCACAGACAGCCACACTGCCCAGGGCCATCCATCCCAGTCCTCCATGTAATTATTGCATTCCCAGGGGAGAATGCAAAGTGGGCAGATAGCTGCACAACAGTGGTCTTTGAACACACACTTTGGCAGTGAGGCAAAAAAAATAATAATTCTAAAGAAAATGTTAAGAAAACCATTTTATATGGGTCCATCACCCAGTTTAGTAGCCCTACGGTTTAACTACATTTTAAGACAGCTCCTAGGAGCCGTTGGCACTAACCCTTACGACAAGACAATTCTACAAGACTGAGTTCAGTTACAAAATGTAATGCTTACATCTTTCTCCATATGCAGCTCCCGTGCAATCTGTTCCATTTCCTGGGTGCCTGGCTTGGGGCTCTTCAAGAAATAACTCTCCAGACTGTCTTTCACCAGGTTCTCAATATTTGTCCTTCGTTTCCTCTTCCGGGACTGAGCCAGCACCTGTTCCCGATTGATCATCTAAGAAACAAGAATACAGTGAAATTTTAGAGGCTCCAGTCAATACAATAGGTCAGACAATCACCCTGTAAATTAATTATCAAATAACCAAAATATATTTGTTGTGGGTGTGGATGTCAGTCTATGCTATAGGTGACCAATAAGGGTATTTCGCTGCTAAATACAGTGCAATTTAAACATGAGAACTGTTCAATGCTGAACATGTAGTTGCTTAGCAACCTTCCAGCACGACTCCCATTTTACCAAGAAGATACCCACCATACTTCATATTTTGGCAATCTTTACTGCCCTATAGATTGATCTAAAAGGGAGTCCGAGAGGCAGCCATCAATGGCCTCCTAAAATTGCAAGTTGCATGGCCTCGGTATCTAGAGTTAAAAACCTGGCCCAAACATGCAGCCAGTGAAGTCAACCAATGAAGCAGTAGCAGCCTTTAAAGCAAAATGTTCCCTTTAAAAGTCCTTTTCCCCTTTAGAGGCCAGCTTACCTCTTGAAGGTTGTCATTGTTTTCAGCCTCTTCCAGCCAGCGCTGTAAAAGGGGTTTAAGCTGGCACATATTTTTGAAGCTCAATTGGAGGGACTCAAACCTACAGATTGTCGTCTGGCTAAACATCTTTCCTGTAGGAAAGAAAGAAAAAATACATTTATAACCATTTATTTATCTCTAGATCTCCAAACATTTCCATGGGCTGCAAGTACAGCTAACTTTGCATCAAACTACAGCTACAGGGCAAACCCACATAATTTGCTGCAAGAGACTCGATCCAAATTGACAAATACATTCCTTGCAAAACAGTTTGGTTTGGGACATAGCTGGGACAGGTTAAGAGCTCTGTTAAGAATTCATTACCGTCTTAGTCCCTCTTTGGGACACCCCCCTCGACACAGGATGGAAAAACATGTCCAAAAGGACAAATCCCACATAGAACGAACAGTTGTCTACTTTGATGTTTCCCTCCCTTCCACTACTGGTTACAATGGAAACTTCCCAATGGGCTACCCAGACAGAATACAAGACTGAAACTTCTGATATTCAATTAGCTTTTAAGAGCTACACAAGATGTACCTATAAAATAGTGTGGCTGTCTAATACAACTACAGAAAGTCTACAGCTTTAAAGTTTGCCCCTTAGCTTGGAGAACACAGAAACCATTTTTTTGTACCAGTGTGTGACCAGTTGTTGACTTGGCAAGCTAGATTGGTGAACTTCTAATGCTGCTGCTGAAGGACCATAAAATGGAAGGTGTTAGGAGTTATTTTAAGGCTGACAACATAGCAGCTCTCCAAAGTGGGTAAACAATCTGTCTAGAGGCACAATACATAAAATGGTAATATTAAACATTTTAGTTCAATTCGGATTTTGCTTTATTTCATTATTCGGAATTCGGGTCTGAAAGTCAATTCGTACATGTCTATTTAGGACATTTCTAGAAGGGGTGGAGTGCTTACCATATAAAACTCCCAAGGCATAGCCAACATCCGCTTGTGTAAACCCCATAGACACGCGCTTCTGCTTCATATCCCTAGCAAACTGCTCCATTTCCATCTCACTGGGCATTTCCTAAAGGGGAAAGAAGGAAAAATTTTAAACATTGAAAAGGGGGGGGGGGGGGGGGGACAAAAAAAAAACGGCGGC
>NW_017306519.1:138907-144137 GCF_000935625.1 Nanorana parkeri | reverse complement strand
GGGAAACAAACAAAAACACACAAGCAGTTCACTTCATGTGACCCACAACAACAACAACAAAAATAAAATCAGACGCAGGAGGTGTAGGACGCAAGTCACAATTGGCCAGCCATGAGCGTGCAGGCGCTCTGTAGCTCCGGGTCTTATCACTTTTGTTCAGATTACAGAGATTTTTGAGGAGTCAAGATATCTACCTATATAAATTTGAAGGATCTCTAACGAGAAGAACATTGAGTGTGCCATTAATTGCCCCACCTTCTGAAAATGCTAGTTGCCAGGCTGTCATGTTAATACTCTTCAATGCTCAATTCACTGACCAGAAACAAGTGTGTGAAGCAGACTTGCTGCAGGTCAGTACAGCACTGAGGGCTCCTCCACACCATGTCCAGACCTGCAAACAGTACAGTACAGTACATGTTTGCCAAAATACTACTTTAAGCTTCAAAAAAAAAAAGGGCTTTTAGGTGCATTACAATGTGTTTGCATGCATTTTGTATGCGTTTCCATGCGTTCCAGTGCCTTCCAGACTAGAGAAAGTGAGACTCGCAGTATTTTTTTCCTGGACTGGAACAGACTGCACTGGTGTGAATAGAGGCCAGAAACACCATTAGGTAGGTATACCATAGGGATGCTTTTTTGGTCCAGGAAAAAACCCCAAGAGCCCATTCACCAACTGCAGTGCGATCCAGAGCGGCAGCTGCTGGAACGCACAGCAATCACTCACCAAACTTCCCTTTGTTCTGGGGCAGGAGGGGGGGCGTAGCAATGCATTGAAGACAATGGCACCACAGCCACCCCACAGTGTGATTGGATGCGTGACGAAACATTGCCTGTGTTCCGTTCTACTGCAAACGCAAGAAATAGAGCATGCAGCATCTTTTGCAGTAGACCAGAACGCAGGCAATGTTTTACCATACATCCGATCGCACTGTGGGCGGGGGGCATGGCTGTGCTGCCATGGACTTCAATGCACCGCCACACCCCCTCCCACCCCAGAACGTAAGGGGACGTTTTGTGATAGATTGCTCTGCGTTCCAGCAGCTGCCGCTCTGGAACACACCGCAATTGGTGTGAATGGGCTTGTTAACACCAAGTGCGGAGCAGTTACAGAATGCATCCAATAGTATTTTGGGCTCTAGTTCACACCAGAGCGTTTGTTTCCAGAGCAGGTAGAAAAACTACAGCAAGCCCTATGTTTTCTGCTCTGGAATGCACCAAAACATGCAAACGCTCTGGAATGCACTGGACTTCACCTGAAAGCTCATTTTAGGGAAAAAAAAACACGACCAGAACGCATCAAAAATGCACAGCATATGCAGAAACTCATCCAGAGCTGGTCTGGATGTGAAGCCATTTTTGATGTGTTCCAGTGCAGATTTATTGTATTTAGCTAAAATGTCCTTTCAGGTGCAGTGCACATTTGCATTAGTTTACATGACTGTTCATGACCAACTGAACAGAGCCTAGAAATGCCCTAGGGATACATTGGGATGCTTGTTTGGTCCAGTAACAAACTGGTCTGGTCATGCTTTTTTGGTCCAGGAACAAACTGGTCTGGTCATGGTGTGAACGCCCCCCCCCCAATCTAGAGCCTACACGCAGTTAGCAGTGTCTATGCACATGCTGATTTTTGCATGCACCTGATGGGGATCATAGTGAACTTAATTGAGCATTAGGGAGTCCTTCCAGAATGCTGACAACCATATATGAATATTGTATATGTGCATATAAAATAGACATAAATGTTTTAGAAAGAGGATTGGACACAAAGTGCACATGGACACTCACCAGCGCGTCTTCCCCATCGCTACACAACGCTTCCTCCTGGGTGCTCGGGCTGATGGACGCGTCGCCCTCCTTGGCCGCCTCTCGGGTGGAAGCGCTGCTGCTGCAGCGGCTGCTCTCCATGTTGGACGCCGCCGTCTCCACCGGCGTGTTGGGGCTCTGGCTGGCGGGGCTCGGGTACACGTTGGAGCCCGGGACGCTGACGGTTTTCTGGGGCTGGCTGGAAAGATTGGGGTTCCCGGGCCAGAAAGCAGGAGTCCAGGCATGGGTGTAATATTGGGGAGCTGGGGGACCCCTCTCCTCTGCTGCTCCTCCAGCATCCTCGGTCTCCTCCTTGATCTTCCTGCTCTCCGCCGCGCAGGGGGTCTCCTCTCTTAGCTGATGAGCTGGGGGCGCACGGAGGTTGAGGTGACCAGTGGGCTCCATCTGAGGGTGGCTCCAAGCCATGACCTGAGCCTGGTGCTCTCCCAAATCCCCATTGTCTGCCTTCACAGCGGAGAAGAAGAACGCCTGGGAGGGGTGGTGGTAACCCCCAAAGCTATCTTGCATGATCCCGGGGTTCAGGGTAAAGGAAGGATAAGCCTGCTGGCTGTACATGACTCCAAACTCGAGCAGTCCTCTTGTCTCCAAACGTTCAAGTTCCACCTCAAGTGCTTCAAACAAAAGACTCGACTGGAGAGGACCTTAGTCTTTGACTGAAAGCCACCAGTGCTTAAATAGAAACTCAAAACCCCAAAAAGTAATTTAAAAAAACCCAAAGTCCTTCAAGAGTTGCTGAAGCCTAGATTAAAAGTTGACACCAGGTTCCTCATACCCAACTGTTCCTTCCAGTGTGTCCATGAAGATGACTCCTCCAACCTAAAAATCCATTAAATTGGCCTATTTACCCTTGAGGTGGAGATCTCAGCCCCACCCCCCCCAATCGATGCTTATGGTAATTGATCCTATCATTCATTGGTTCCTCTACAACAAATAACCCCCACCATCCACCTCACTAGGGGGAAGTCACTTCATCTCATTTCCTAATGAATTTACCCCACAAGTCTACTTTCTGCATGAGGGTTTAACCCTTGCAGTGGCTAGTATCATGGCTGCTAATCCCTGACCCACAGGTGATGCCTATATGCACATACATAATGGATTGCACCAGGTTACCAGGAATCTCCATATTAAATGCACAGCAGGCATTTCTTTTTATACTGGATTCTATCTGTTGCTGGCCTTGGTGCAATCACTTCCCAGCCATCAGGGACAATAAACTAATCACCTGCCCCTGTTATAAGGCACACGCTGTCATGTCTGACCCCTATGATGTATATAGACAATATATCTGTCTGCTGCCTGTGCACAGTGCTGACAACATGGCGGATCTATTTTGGCTCCAGTGTTAAAAAAAAGTGGCTCCCTTGCCTCCCTGATATGCGCCCTAGAGCGCAAGTGCCTTCTGCTTTGACATTTCTATTGTTTATATACTTGGTACTGTTGAACTTGCAAGTGTCAATCACAAGAAATATGTATTGTACACTTCATACAAACTGCTGTACTGTCTTTGTCAAAATCAATAAAAAAAACTTTGATTTAAAAAAAAAAAAAGTGGCAAAGATATAATGAGATACTGCTGACCGGTCCTGAAAATCCTGGTTGCCTGGCCGCCATGTCAATGCAGTGCCTTCAACAATTTTGTTCAGTAACTTTAAGACCCCGTTCACATGTAGCGACATACCTTTTGCAGCGGCCGGGATAGCGCGACTTTCAGGGCGACGATCCAGCGACGGTAGCGCGGCCTTCTCCGTCGGGCTCCATAGAAAAAAAGCAAAATCGTGCAAAATCCGCCGAAAAAAGGGTCCGGTAGAAGCGACTTGCGACCGCGACGAGCGACGCGCGACATGGAGTTAAGACAGCTCCATTGAATAGCATTGGCCGGCGACTTCTCGCGATATCGCGTGGCAAAAATGCGCGATATCGCGGCGGAAATCTCGCGACAAGTCGCTATATGTGAACGGGGCCTAAAGTAAAGCCAGTGGTGGTCAGGGAGTTAGCATTTTCAGAAGGATGGGTGTCCACTGTGTTTGGTTTCCAGAATTGTTTCCCTGTACTGATGGCTGGCATTGCCGGCCTTCTTGCAGAAATGCTAGTTATCTGGCGGTGCCTGGCTTTACTACTTCTGAATCAATGACCCGGCCAAGTATGCAGCAAATGTAATTGGGAGTCCTTATATCTACACTTGCTCCAGATCAGTCATATACTCAGTATACTCCAACGTATTTTAGCAAGGCCAAATGGTTCTAATGGGATTTTGGAACCAGTGGCCCCTGGGTCATACAAGAGGGTAATAAAACTGATTGTTTGCAGAGACTTTGGCTGCTAATGGACTTCAGGCAATGAGGATCCTAAGGTGACACCAAACTCAGGAGTTACATCTTACAAATACATTGAAGCATCTTAACTATTTACAGAAATGTATCTTATTTGTGTATCACTCGGCTGTAGATCCTCAAATCATCTCTGAATTGGTGCTGACACTGTCCTTCCTTCTGGAGGGGGGCTACTTTTCGGTCCTTGTGTGTGTTGTAAAGTAGTCACCGCTCCAAGCTCACTCCCGTGATGGACTACAATCTCAGTACAAATTAGTAAACCCTCAGCTGAGATTGTAGTTCATCATGGTCTAGAACAGCGGTTCTCAACCTTTCTAGTGCTGCGACCCTTTGATAAAATTGCCCAAGTTGTGGCGACCCCTAACAGTAAAATTATTTTTGTTGCTCCTTCATCGCTGTCATTTTGCTACCGTTAGATAGCTTTTAGATAGCGGCCTTGGCCGAGAAACACTTTCTCCCGGAAAGGTTTACTCTGCTCGATCGAGCAGAGTAAACTTTTCCCTGCTATGTTTTTATTTTTTTCTGACATCGGAGCCGCCGGCCGCCCTCAGTCAGATAAAAAAAAACAGCATAGGAATGCATAGCTAGATTCCTATTGGCTATTTCACTTTACAATATCCAATAGCAAGCTAACTATTGCACCCGCCCTCTGCTGCTGTCAATCACTAGTAGAGGACCTGATGGAGAACTTCAGGTCCCCCACTGCTGATTGACAGCAGTGGGCGGGTGCAATAGCTAGTTTGCTATTGGCTATTACAAAGTGAAATAGCCAATAGGAATCTAGCTATGCATTCCTATGCTGTTTTTTTTTATCTGACTGACGACGGCCGGCAGCTCCGATGTCAGAAAAAAAAAAAAACCAGAGCAGGGAAAGGTTTACTTTGCTCAATCGAGCAGAGTAAACCTTTCCGGGAGAAAGTGTGTCTCTCCCGGGCGGCCAGGAGCCGCTATCTAATAGCGGGAGACTCCCGGAGCTTCCGGGAGAGTTGGGATGTCTTTAGGCGAACCCTGGCAAATCCTCATTCGACCCCCAACGGGGTCGCAACCCACAGGTTGAGAACCACTGGTCT
>NW_017306519.1:130879-136143 GCF_000935625.1 Nanorana parkeri | reverse complement strand
CCCCCCCCCCAATCTAGAGCCTACACGCAGTTAGCAGTGTCTATGCACATGCTGATTTTTGCATGCACCTGATGGGGATCATAGTGAACTTAATTGAGCATTAGGGAGTCCTTCCAGAATGCTGACAACCATATATGAATATTGTATATGTGCATATAAAATAGACATAAATGTTTTAGAAAGAGGATTGGACACAAAGTGCACATGGACACTCACCAGCGCGTCTTCCCCATCGCTACACAACGCTTCCTCCTGGGTGCTCGGGCTGATGGACGCGTCGCCCTCCTTGGCCGCCTCTCGGGTGGAAGCGCTGCTGCTGCAGCGGCTGCTCTCCATGTTGGACGCCGCCGTCTCCACCGGCGTGTTGGGGCTCTGGCTG
Organism: Nanorana parkeri; assembly: GCF_000935625.1. Classification (NCBI taxonomy): domain Eukaryota; kingdom Metazoa; phylum Chordata; class Amphibia; order Anura; family Dicroglossidae; genus Nanorana; species Nanorana parkeri. The sequence goes on along the minus strand of NW_017306519.1, from coordinate 135,764 downwards.
GCGGGGCTCGGGTACACGTTGGAGCCCGGGACGCTGACGGTTTTCTGGGGCTGGCTGGAAAGATTGGGGTTCCCGGGCCAGAAAGCAGGAGTCCAGGCATGGGTGTAATATTGGGGAGCTGGGGGACCCCTCTCCTCTGCTGCTCCTCCAGCATCCTCGGTCTCCTCCTTGATCTTCCTGCTCTCCGCCGCGCAGGGGGTCTCCTCTCTTAGCTGATGAGCTGGGGGCGCACGGAGGTTGAGGTGACCAGTGGGCTCCATCTGAGGGTGGCTCCAAGCCATGACCTGAGCCTGGTGCTCTCCCAAATCCCCATTGTCTGCCTTCACAGCGGAGAAGAAGAACGCCTGGGAGGGGTGGTGGTAACCCCCAAAGCTATCTTGCATGATCCCGGGGTTCAGGGTAAAGGAAGGATAAGCCTGCTGGCTGTACATGACTCCAAACTCGAGCAGTCCTCTTGTCTCCAAACGTTCAAGTTCCACCTCAAGTGCTTCAAACAAAAGACTCGACTGGAGAGGACCTTAGTCTTTGACTGAAAGCCACCAGTGCTTAAATAGAAACTCAAAACCCCAAAAAGTAATTTAAAAAAACCCAAAGTCCTTCAAGAGTTGCTGAAGCCTAGATTAAAAGTTGACACCAGGTTCCTCATACCCAACTGTTCCTTCCAGTGTGTCCATGAAGATGACTCCTCCAACCTAAAAATCCATTAAATTGGCCTATTTACCCTTGAGGTGGAGATCTCAGCCCCACCCCCCCCAATCGATGCTTATGGTAATTGATCCTATCATTCATTGGTTCCTCTACAACAAATAACCCCCACCATCCACCTCACTAGGGGGAAGTCACTTCATCTCATTTCCTAATGAATTTACCCCACAAGTCTACTTTCTGCATGAGGGTTTAACCCTTGCAGTGGCTAGTATCATGGCTGCTAATCCCTGACCCACAGGTGATGCCTATATGCACATACATAATGGATTGCACCAGGTTACCAGGAATCTCCATATTAAATGCACAGCAGGCATTTCTTTTTATACTGGATTCTATCTGTTGCTGGCCTTGGTGCAATCACTTCCCAGCCATCAGGGACAATAAACTAATCACCTGCCCCTGTTATAAGGCACACGCTGTCATGTCTGACCCCTATGATGTATATAGACAATATATCTGTCTGCTGCCTGTGCACAGTGCTGACAACATGGCGGATCTATTTTGGCTCCAGTGTTAAAAAAAAGTGGCTCCCTTGCCTCCCTGATATGCGCCCTAGAGCGCAAGTGCCTTCTGCTTTGACATTTCTATTGTTTATATACTTGGTACTGTTGAACTTGCAAGTGTCAATCACAAGAAATATGTATTGTACACTTCATACAAACTGCTGTACTGTCTTTGTCAAAATCAATAAAAAAAACTTTGATTTAAAAAAAAAAAAAGTGGCAAAGATATAATGAGATACTGCTGACCGGTCCTGAAAATCCTGGTTGCCTGGCCGCCATGTCAATGCAGTGCCTTCAACAATTTTGTTCAGTAACTTTAAGACCCCGTTCACATGTAGCGACATACCTTTTGCAGCGGCCGGGATAGCGCGACTTTCAGGGCGACGATCCAGCGACGGTAGCGCGGCCTTCTCCGTCGGGCTCCATAGAAAAAAAGCAAAATCGTGCAAAATCCGCCGAAAAAAGGGTCCGGTAGAAGCGACTTGCGACCGCGACGAGCGACGCGCGACATGGAGTTAAGACAGCTCCATTGAATAGCATTGGCCGGCGACTTCTCGCGATATCGCGTGGCAAAAATGCGCGATATCGCGGCGGAAATCTCGCGACAAGTCGCTATATGTGAACGGGGCCTAAAGTAAAGCCAGTGGTGGTCAGGGAGTTAGCATTTTCAGAAGGATGGGTGTCCACTGTGTTTGGTTTCCAGAATTGTTTCCCTGTACTGATGGCTGGCATTGCCGGCCTTCTTGCAGAAATGCTAGTTATCTGGCGGTGCCTGGCTTTACTACTTCTGAATCAATGACCCGGCCAAGTATGCAGCAAATGTAATTGGGAGTCCTTATATCTACACTTGCTCCAGATCAGTCATATACTCAGTATACTCCAACGTATTTTAGCAAGGCCAAATGGTTCTAATGGGATTTTGGAACCAGTGGCCCCTGGGTCATACAAGAGGGTAATAAAACTGATTGTTTGCAGAGACTTTGGCTGCTAATGGACTTCAGGCAATGAGGATCCTAAGGTGACACCAAACTCAGGAGTTACATCTTACAAATACATTGAAGCATCTTAACTATTTACAGAAATGTATCTTATTTGTGTATCACTCGGCTGTAGATCCTCAAATCATCTCTGAATTGGTGCTGACACTGTCCTTCCTTCTGGAGGGGGGCTACTTTTCGGTCCTTGTGTGTGTTGTAAAGTAGTCACCGCTCCAAGCTCACTCCCGTGATGGACTACAATCTCAGTACAAATTAGTAAACCCTCAGCTGAGATTGTAGTTCATCATGGTCTAGAACAGCGGTTCTCAACCTTTCTAGTGCTGCGACCCTTTGATAAAATTGCCCAAGTTGTGGCGACCCCTAACAGTAAAATTATTTTTGTTGCTCCTTCATCGCTGTCATTTTGCTACCGTTAGATAGCTTTTAGATAGCGGCCTTGGCCGAGAAACACTTTCTCCCGGAAAGGTTTACTCTGCTCGATCGAGCAGAGTAAACTTTTCCCTGCTATGTTTTTATTTTTTTCTGACATCGGAGCCGCCGGCCGCCCTCAGTCAGATAAAAAAAAACAGCATAGGAATGCATAGCTAGATTCCTATTGGCTATTTCACTTTACAATATCCAATAGCAAGCTAACTATTGCACCCGCCCTCTGCTGCTGTCAATCACTAGTAGAGGACCTGATGGAGAACTTCAGGTCCCCCACTGCTGATTGACAGCAGTGGGCGGGTGCAATAGCTAGTTTGCTATTGGCTATTACAAAGTGAAATAGCCAATAGGAATCTAGCTATGCATTCCTATGCTGTTTTTTTTTATCTGACTGACGACGGCCGGCAGCTCCGATGTCAGAAAAAAAAAAAAACCAGAGCAGGGAAAGGTTTACTTTGCTCAATCGAGCAGAGTAAACCTTTCCGGGAGAAAGTGTTTCTCTCCCGGGCGGCCAGGAGCCGCTATCTAATAGCGGGAGACTCCCGGAGCTTCCGGGAGAGTTGGGATGTCTTTAGGCGAACCCTGGCAAATCCTCATTCGACCCCCAACGGGGTCGCAACCCACAGGTTGAGAACCACTGGTCTAGAAGATCTTACATTGACTTTGTGTTTACATTTATGTCCCCTCATTAGTCTCCTCTTTGGACAATTTTACAATATTTGCATCAAATCTTTTCTTTTACAATGTACAAGCTCCTGAAAGGCAAATTCTAAATATTGACCTTCTTTGGGTTACAGTGATGATATAATTCAGCTTCTATTCTGGTCTCTCTGTGTCATTGGGTACATCATCCTGAAATAACAGCTCCTGGAAGGTCAGAGAGAGAGGTGAGGGGGGACTACAAGTCCCAGCATGCACTGTAGACTTCTGCACTGTCTGTGGAGCATTGTGTGTTTTTGGCAGTCAGGGGTAATTATGTGCGAGGGGACTTGGTGCGAGCACAGTCCGTTAGAGTTTGCCCAAGCCCAATCATTTGGAGCCGGGACAGTTTCTGTTGAGCAACTTCATGTCACAAAGTGGTAGGAAATGCCCCTTCCACAACTAATATGGCCGGCAGGGGGAGGTGTCACTCACAGTTTAATGCGGGCTCAACCAAACTCCACACACATCCTTAATCAGGAGCATTATGGATGTTACACATCATTAAAGTCTGCAGGGAATGCTTTTGTTGTGTGATAGACTTGGGGAAAAAAAAACCCAATTTTGCCTAATGCAGCAAAGATTCAACTATACCTGTGAGATGAAGGCTATGGTAAGGTTTTAGCTTTACCTGGAGTGGGGAAGAGTTAGCACCTGTATCAAAGCTGCTGTGTGTGTCCCTGCTGGGGACAATTACCATCTCTTTGCCCTGATGACCATTGTCACTAGGACAAAAGTAATGGACAAACCAACATGTTGCCGCTGTCACCGGAATGTGAATAGAGGGGGACTCTCCCAACAGGGACAACTATTCCAGTATTTAGAGGGGATCTCCCTCACTTTGGAGACATTTCTCTTCACTTCCTGTTGTGTCTGTGACAGAAGGTAAAGAGAAATATCCCAAATGGGACACAGCAAAAAAATAAATAAACAAGAAATAAAAAAATATGGTCATTGGTTTCAACAAAAACTCACTAGAAACGCTGGGCTATGGAGATCAATATCTATCTATCTATCTATCTATCTATCTATCTATCTATCTATCTATCTATCTATCTATCTATCTATCTATCTATCTATCTATCTATCTTCTGTCTCTCTTTATCTATCTATCTATCTATCTATCTATCTATCTATCTATCTATCTATCTATCTATCTATCTATCTATCTATCTATCTATCTATCTATCTTCTGTCTCTCTTTATCTATCTATCTATCTATCTATCTATCTATCTATCTATCTTCTATCTATCTATCTCTCATCTATCTCTCCATCTAGCTATCTCTCTTTCATCTCTCTATCATCTCTCTATCGTCATCTCTCTCTCTCTCTCTCTCTCATCTCTCTCATCCATCTATCTAGCTATCTCTCTATCTAGCTATCTCTATCTCTCTCACACACACACACTCTCATCTCTCTCTCTCTCTCTCTCTCTCACACACACACACACTCATCTCTCTCTCTCTCATCTCTCTCATCCATCTATCCATCTATCTAGCTATCTCTCTATCTAGCTATCTCTCTCTCTCTCTCTCTCTCTCTCTCTCTC
>NW_017306519.1:125186-129834 GCF_000935625.1 Nanorana parkeri | reverse complement strand
ATCTATCTATCTATCTATCTATCTATCTATCTATCTATCTATCTATCTATCTATCTATCTATCTATCTATCTATCTATCTTCTGTCTCTCTTTATCTATCTATCTATCTATCTATCTATCTATCTATCTATCTTCTATCTATCTATCTCTCATCTATCTCTCCATCTAGCTATCTCTCTTTCATCTCTCTATCATCTCTCTATCGTCATCTCTCTCTCTCTCTCTCTCTCATCTCTCTCATCCATCTATCTAGCTATCTCTCTATCTAGCTATCTCTATCTCTCTCACACACACACACTCTCATCTCTCTCTCTCTCTCTCTCTCTCACACACACACACACTCATCTCTCTCTCTCTCATCTCTCTCATCCATCTATCCATCTATCTAGCTATCTCTCTATCTAGCTATCTCTCTCTCTCTCTCTCTCTCTCTCTCTCTCTCACACACACACACACACTCTCATCTCTCTCTCTCTCTCTCACACACACACACACACACACTCATCTCTATCTCTCTCATCCATCTATCCATCTATCTAGCTATCTCTCTATCTAGCTATCTCTCTCTCTCTCACACACACACACACTCTCATATGTCACACACACACACACACACACACACACACACACACACACACTCATATCTCTCCCTCTCATCCATCTATCTATCTAGCTATCTCTATCTCTCTCTCTCTCTCTCTCTCTCTCTCTCTCTCTCACACACACACACTCTCATCTCTCTCTCTCTCTCTCTCTCTCTCTCTCTCTCTATCTATCAGTTAATGGACACTTGCCCCCTCCCTTATCTCTCCAGGTTCTCTCTATTCATCATTGTGTGCCCATTGCCCATCATTGTAGTTGTATGGAACATCCTAGGTGTGGTGCTAGAGGGTTTTGCCCTGTGTCCTTTCAGGCTCATAGCACAAGAGCTCTGTGATACTATGCTAATAGTGAACTCCTCCTGCTTCTATTACCATATCTGAGACACATGTTCCACCACTAATACTTGTTGAAGGTGTCAGAGAACCCTGTTAGCATAATAAAGGACATTCTAACACTAGCAGAAACTCCATATGGACAATGTGCTAGGCAGTCACCTGTAGAGCAATTCCCCCCGAGGAAAGGTGTAACCATCAGTATCTGGTTTGGACCTGGAACCCTCTATGCTCCACAATTGTCACTTTTTTAGAACCAATGTATACGTCTATTTACAGAAATACACTTTTAAACCAAATCTTTCATTAGGGAAACATAAAGGCTGCAATTGTTGTGCTCTCCTGAAAATGCTAGTTGCCTGGCTGTCATGCTCAGTAAAATCAGAATAAGTATAACGATAAGGACTTCTGTCTTTTCTCTGACCTTTCTGTTCCGTATACTTGTTCTGTGACTCAAAAAATAACGACTCCTGAGAATCAGCATTATAAAGTATAACCAGGCAACTAACATTCTGTGAGGTGTGCAATGGTGATCCCATTTCTTGTTTTCACTTTTATGTTACAAAGGTCTGGTGTATAGACCTCTATACAAATGCACCATTTAAAGCGGACCGTGCACTACAAACCAAGGTCTGCCTATTTATTCAGGGCTTCAACCCCATGCCAAAATGTTGTATTCAAGTGTGAAGAAAACCTGTGAAAAAAATGAGCAAATATTCTTAATTTACCCACAATGCCTAGGTGACGGCGACATCTAAATACTTTCATTGAGCCCTAGGAATGATGAGGATCCCATGTTTCATGAGAGTGCACTGTTCTGCGCCGTATTGGAGCATCTATTTGTAAGATGTGGGATCTTCCACATTCCCAGGATCCCAACGAAAGGATTGTCACATCATTCTCTGCAATGCCGAAGCTGTAGGTGAGTATATTTACTTTTTTTTTTAACTTAATGCATCATTATGGTATGGTGGGGGTAATTAAATATAATAAAACATTTATTACATTTAAATTAATAAATTAAAAAATAATTAATAATTTACATTGATTAAACAATTTTAAAGTACTTGGCAACAATGGAACAATTTCAAAAATTCCCCCGGATACACAGAGGATATAGGATAGAAGAGAAATATAGTAATATAAATGGTTGATTAACGGAGATGGTCATAGGGGTTGGGATAATACACAAGGTTGTTTTGATATGTTCTAGTACAATATTATAACGAAGAATCTTGAAAGGGTTGCCGGATTTCCCTTACATTTGGTCTTTCTCCCCGGGAGTGGTGGGTTTCTTTTTATTTTCTTACGCTCTTTTTCTATTCTATAAATTTATCATTTTTTGGTTTGTTTGGTTACAATTTAATTGGTTGATAGATAGAAGGTACATGGGTAAATAGTGTTACAATAGACATGAAAAGGAAATGCTGTGAAAATAATAACGTTTAACTCATTAAGATGTACCTGGACGTATAGTCATGTAATACAGTGTGTCAAAATGATTTTATTTTGTGATTTCCATAAAATTAATAAAAATGTAATATTTAAAAAAATAATAATTTACATTGAATTCCCACCACTAGATGGCGCTGATGAGCATAGGAATCGTAAATAATTGTTTTAACCTTTCATCCAACCTCTACAGTATTGCATTGCATTTGTTATTCGGCAAAGCCATTATTTCGGAAAAGTAGTGGTGAAATAAAAGCAATTGTGGGTTTGCCGATCATTTTTTGTGTATTAAGTTCTCATTACTTTATAATCTGTGGTCATGCCAGGTGTGTGACCATTACCTACATGCTTTATTAGCTAAAAGTTATCCCTCTTTACTATTTGAGAAAGTTGAGAGGTGCAGGAAGGGTTAGTGTTGGAGTTAGAAGAGGAGATACGGTGCTTAACATCTAATGAACTGCCATAGATAAAAGATGACTGTACCAAAATCTCAATGACAGCAGACCACTGGGTCTAGTGCAGTTTGGCCAGGGCAGGTGGCTGCAGTCAGCAAGCTGGCATGAGCCTTATGAAAGGCACTAGTGTCATTTTCACTGGGCACCAGTTTCAGGGCAGAGAGCCTGGTCATAGCCCAAGCACGAGGGACCGGTATTATATGGCTGGATAGTGGTAGGGCAGGAAGAGAACACTGGTTACTGTGGGTGCATCTTGACCTAAGCTTAGAGGACAGGCCACCTTGTACAAGCTTCCACAGAATAAGAAAGGCAAGAGAAATATTCCTTGGGTGGGTCTATAATGACTGTCCCCTATTAGATGGGGGGAGAAAGTATAGCTGAAAGATGTCAACAACTGACCACATCTTAGTTCTCTTAGATCTATAGAGGAACTTGGCAACTGGCATTCTTATTGTGTTGAAAGGGACATTTTGACCACAATGGCTAAATATTATACACTGCTTGGCATTTTAAGCTTTCTTTAATGCTATTGTATGATTGTTGATACAAAGAAAGTACCAAAGCAGTGTACATGGGCTGATGCTAACTAATTCAGCAAAAAGAAAACCTAACTAATTTTAAAAAGGTAAGGTAAGCCATTAAATTGCTACAGAAAGTGGCCGATACTGAGAAATTCGACAGCTGTTGTAGATCTGGTAATGATATGCTGTAAAAAAGGGTCAATCCACCCAAAAGTGATATTTTAGTTATATGTAGAGTTTCAGCAGAGGGGACAGATATAGCAATAAAAACCTTGAAAGACATTCTAACTCCTTTTGCCTTTAGGTGTACTTGAAGGTGGTGGTCACATAACCACTTTCAGAGACCACACCAAGTTGAACCCTCTTCTTATTATTATCATTTAAAATTAAAGTATATCTAAAAGCAAAATTTTCAATTTTTGGATAAACTGAAGAAGTGATGGAACCTCTGTTCAGGAAATTCACTCTTTCTGTCCTGTGACCATTCTCATCATCCTAACAATTTACTAGATACCTGTTCTGGCGACAGTTGCCGGAGGTAGCGTTCCCCTTGCTTTATGGAGATTTCCTCTTGCATCCTGTGGTGTATCTGGGAAAGGAAGTGAGGACAAATCTCCCCAGCATGAACACAGGCAGCATATTACTTCACTTCTGTAGATGCTAAAATTGGCTGCATTGTTTCAGCGCAACTGATAAGTTGAAGGTTCTGCCTTTTCTCTAATCTAATGTTCTGTTACAGTGACACACCCTGCACCCCTCTGGGTATGCCAGTAACTCACAAAATCTAAAATTCCAAGTGCAGGAAACCTCTGTGCAGATTTCTGAATTAGCAAGTCTCTACTGAATACAACTGCCAGAGATGTCTGCCAGAGTCTGATGCGGCATGGACTTTGCTGGTCAGAAGCCACCAGAATGTACACCAGAGCAGGTTCTTCTGGTTCTGGGATGTCGGGATACATGATTTCTGTTTGCTACTGATGTAGAAGCTCTTGGCACAGGATGAAGTGCCCATGCAGCAGAAAAGGGGTTGTAGTTTTCCCTTTATAACAATCCCAGCCATTTTATTTAATAAATCACACAAATAAATTCCAACAAGCATAGATTTTATCCAGTTTTATTTCTGTCTATAATTCTACTTTGAATGGTGATTCACCTTGTGAAGATAAACTGGCCCTCTTAGTGTTAATCCAGGGACAAACATAACAATACTTCATCCCATAAGGGCCGGTAACTCAGGTGGCATTGAAATTCATGACATTTTATTTAAAAAAAACCCAGGCATAGG
>NW_017306519.1:119147-125168 GCF_000935625.1 Nanorana parkeri | reverse complement strand
CCTTGCATTATTTCTGTGTACAGATCAGGTAAAAATATGGCAATTTGTCAGAATTGGTTCACCAAGTAGTGGGATAGATCCATGGCCTTCTGATATACAGGAGACCTCAAAATACTACTAACAGGCCTGCTTACAAAGCAACTTGAATTTACAGGAGTGTTGCCACCTTTAGACGACTTACATGGTGTCTAAAGCCAACCTTTTTTTAAAGTTTTGGATGGATAAACCACTGTCACATTTTTATTGCTGTTGGTGTCCTATTGGCGAGATCCACTCTCCTTATTTTGTCATGGTGACCATAGTCACAAGGGACAGATGATAAAGAGAAATCTAAATTTTATAGTTGCCACTAGAACAAGAATAGGTAGAAAATCTTTGGATGAGGTCATCTGTTCCATTGACAACTATCTAAGAGGGATTTTGTTTCCACTTTAAGCCGTATCTCTGGGACAAAACAAAATGAAGGAAGATCTCCCCAATAGGACACAAAATCCTGATGGGCTTTTACCAATCCATACTTTATCCAAAACTTAAGAAAAAAGTTTGGGTTTGTGCATGCCCACCTGCAACTTTTACTAAACATGTTTTGCAACTTTGTTTTGCATCTTAAACGTTTCACCCAGCAGAATTGTCCATTTTCTTTTTACCTGGGATAGAGCTCTTTCTTTGTATCAGATTCCAGTGAACAATGGAAACAAATGTAACACATTTAGCAAAAGTTACATAAAGGCATGTGCAATCCCATAAAGGATGTTTTTTTAGATTGGAAAACCCCTTGAAGTATCATTTCCTTTTACAGTATGAAGGGGCTGTGAGGATGTCTTGTTAGTGTATACAGCTCACCCAAACATTTCAGATGAAATACATCTACATCAGGAGGAAAGAATTGGTTGCTGTATTAACTGAGAGCATGCTGGTAAGTAGTGATGCTTCAAAAACACCCAAAGCTGGGCTAAGAAGTTGGTAAATATGGTGAGTTTATACCCTGTTGGGATTCATGTGAATGGAAAAACACACGAGTTACACAGAATTTTGTGAAGAGAAATAGTATGAGCAGGAAGGATACACAACTTCAACACTACTTTGAGCAATTGGGTTACGAATGCTTCATGGGTAAGAGCTGGAGAAGCTAAGTGTGCACAATTTCTGTAAACTAAGGCTGGCCATACACTGATTGTTCTTCTCATTCAGCTCACAAGGCTGATTCCCCCATCCATGCCAAACAGCATGAATAGGGAAAACCCATCCACTGTTTTTCTCTCAGTTTTAATGAGATCTTTGTGCTGTGTTCCTGGGCCTGCATACCTGTCGTGCCAATTATGAGGCATTTACCCTCTTCCTGTTAAAACTGTTCCTTGTTTATATTATGGAAAATATAATAGTAGAAGCTGGTGCAGACAAAGGTGGGTTGGAACACCCCTCTTGGGTGGGCAGGAACACCAACTCCTAAGTGGATGGGAACAGTATAGGGAATTATAGCAGGGGCATCTCACTTTTGGAGTACCCAAGGTATATAATAATTTAGGGGCTGTCTCAGCTCAGCAGCCTCATCCAATATGTAAAATAAAACGTTTAAGGAATAAAAGTGTTAACAAAACAGCCCTAGACCCCCAATAATTTGACACAAGTAGTTTTGAAGTAGTATGTTTCCTTGACCTAGGATACAGTAAAAGAGGAGTTGAGATGAATACTTTAGTGCAACAAGGAATAAAGTGACTTGGGGACATTAAGTTACCATCTCCTAGAGACAGCTTAGCAGAGGCAGTTTACATATAAAAACAACAAAGTAACTACTCTTGACTTTAGGTCAAATAATTTAATGTCTGATCTAGCTATAGTTTAAAAAAACATAGACAGACATAGATAAAGTATAAGAAGGTAAGAAGGTAAATGTTAGGAAAAATTAGGAAGCCCATTTAAGGTAAAAGAATATAATGGGTTACTGTGGACCTGAAGCATTGAGCATGTAGCCTAGGTTCCACCGCAGTTTCATGAATAATGCTTCTGCCTGAGAAATATCTGCCAGAAATGGCCCCTTTTAGGTTGGCTCAGAATCAGGGTCTACAACGTGGTGCTTCGCAAAGCCAGCTTGTAACTGAACAAAAGGGGGCAACAGTGAGTTGGTGAGAGCAAAACATACAATAGACATGGTATAGGTATAGGTAACAGTGAGCTGGTGAGAGCAAAACATACAATGGACATGGTATAGGTATAGGCAACAGTGAGCTGGTGAGAGCAAAACAAGCAAAGGGCACGGAATAGGTATAGGCAACAGTGAGCTGGTGAGAGCAAAACATACAATGGGCATGGTATAGGCAACAGGAGGCTGTTGAGAACAAATCATACAATGGACATGGAATTGGTATAGGTATAGGCAACAGTGAGCTGGTGAGAGCAGAACATACAATGGACATGGTATAGGTATATGTATAGGCAACAGTGAGCTGTTGAGAGCAAAACATACAATGGACATGGTATTGGTATAGGTATAGGCAACAGTGAGCTGTTGAGAGCAAAACATACAATGGACATGATATTGGTACAGGCAACAGTGAGTTGGTGAGAGCAAAACATACAATGGACATGGTATTGGTATAGGTATAGGCAACAGTGAGCTGGTGAGAGCAAAACATACAATGGACATGGTATAGGTTGGGGTGTGATGGGATGCGGTGGTCAAGCGGCAATGAGAGTGGGTTAAGGGCTAACTCAGGTCTATCTTGTGCCACTCTCACAGACTGTTGAATACCACAGTGCCCCCTTGTGTCAGAATAGAAGTTAGCATTTGCTGTTCATGGAGTATTTCAGTCAATTACCTGATATTTTGGCTTTTCAAAGGCATACAATCTTAACAGACAGGGCATGGAATGCTCTATCCCAAAAGCAAAAATGTATTTATGATTCCAAAAACTGCCACAACCTGTAGATGGTACTGGATAATATTATATGTAAACTACATAGTAATTTAGGTTTACTGACCCATTTACTATATCATTGTCCATAAATACGTTGCTTTATGCAAAACCAGGTAGCTGCAGACCACTTTGTATATGTGAAGTTTTAAATTCTGCCTAAGAGCAGACACCTCAAGACATCTGCTATTACCTTTATTAGTTAAAAAAAAAAACCCTACTCGGTGATCACCTCTGATATAGTTTCACTTTATATCTGGAGCCCAACTATCCTTGACTTCATGACTAAGCCCTGCCAACTGCCATTCTCCCGTCCAACTGTCTTATTGTACGGTAAGGGAACTCCCAATAGGAAGACAGCAGCTATAGGAACTCATGCATGAAGTCAGGGGAAGTCAAGTGTCTGTACTACAATAAAACTTAATCAGAGAGGGGCACAGACAAGGGTTTTCTGGGTAACTGTCAGGCAGGATTTTTGCATTGTATCAATTTAGGGATGACAAAAAAAAAAACAAAAAAAAAACCCCAATACAAAATCATTATGCTTGTTCAGTTAGACACTACCTCAGTAAATTGCACATCAGTATTGCTCTTTGCATTGCCTCAATGAATATGCACATATGATTGTATCCCCTGGGGGATAGATCAGAAGGTTTGAGAGAACCCTGGTAATGCACTAAAGGTTGGAATTTACAGATGTAAGCATTTAACCAATATGAACCAAAACTCAAGTTTTACAAGCAATGGTATCTCTTTCTGCCCACCCCCCGCCCTGCCCCATTTTTCAGAAAATGAAAAAGAAAAAAGTCTTTTTTAGGATCTCTGCAGTATTACAGGAAGAGAATAGGGTAGTAGGTTTTAACCGGCATGATTTCCTATGGCCATTCCGTGAGGCATGGCCTGGGGGAAGACCTCATTTTTGTGGAAGGCAGGCACATAAAGTGCAGGGTTGGAACCCAAAGGGGTCGGGGCAAAACCTTGAGATGTCATCACCTGCGACAGGGCGAATGGCCCTGTGTTTGGAGGTGAGAGGGACTGGACAACATCATAGACTTCTCCACCATTTTCCCTAAGGTAGGGGTGCACCTGCCGTTTTCCTTTCTGCCGGCGGTTACAGAACCAGACTCTGACCACCTGTGAACAGATCAACACAACTGTTTAAAAACTTAATGTTAAAACAACGGACATACAATAATAATTTTAGTAGTTTAGCAAAGAGGCAGCATAATTCACATTTTTGTAGATTGATAGTACTTTCCTACCTCTTTAAAAACTGTAAAATAAACCGTTAAAGGGTAGTGCTCTGATAATGGGTACTTATAACTCCCAGAGATGTAATTGGTAGAATATATGTTCATGACTACTCTAGCCTGCCTCAGCCATAATAAGGATCCCACTTCCCTTGGTTAATTTTATATTACAGAGAATGTAACAGAAGGACTGGGAACATTCCAAGGTGTAGAGAAACACCAAAAACACCTAAAAGTAGACAGGAAGAGTTTGGAACTGTAACATGAGATCTCACTTTTACCGTCCTCAAAAAAAAGATCACTTCTGGTGAGATTAGCAGGGTGAAGAGTTTGGAGAAGGCAGGAGAAGTGAACAATCTAGGACAGCGTAGCTGACTTGGAAATATTCTCCAATTCAGCTCACTTACCAGTTCAGCTATGTTGTCCTAGATTGTTCACTTCTCCTGCATTCTCCAAGCTCTTCACCCTCTTGCGAATAACCCTGTAAATGTCTACTTCATTTCTAGTGGTTTCCTGGTTAAGAAAGGCTTCTATGAATTGGACCATCTATCTGAATTTTAAAATTCCTGTCTCTTTGTAGTGGACATAGGCATTAATGTCTTATGCAGTCAGGGGGCACTTGTCAGGGGGTCCATGTTGCTTGCTCGAAATACACACATCTATACTGAAAGCATTCTCTCTGTTGCTCCTTCTGTCATCTCACCAGCTTGAGAGAACACCATTGGCTGAAATATGTGGCTTTGAATCACCCTAATCTACTGTCATTAGCAAGACTGATGCCCCCCTACCCACCAGCCCAGTCCTCCCCTGCTGCCATGAAAATATACTATACTATAATGAACAGCTGTTAGAGCTGAAACACAACTCAGAAGAGCTTATACTTCAGAAAAAAATAAGTGACATATATCATGAACAAAATCATGAAACAATAAGCATAGAGTTGTGATGCAATGGCTAGGCCACGTCATACAACAGTTGTATAACTGAACGAAATATACTTACATCTTTATCCATGTTTAATTCCCTAGCAATTTGGGATATCTCCTGTGCACCGGGCTTTGAGCAGTGCATAAAGTAATTCTCCAAACTGCGTTTGACATTGTTCTCAATACTGGTTCGGTGCTTTCGCTTCTGAGCTTGAGGCAAAACTTGTCCCCGACTGATGATCTAAAGAGTCAAATAAGAAGGAGTTATGACTACACAAGGGTTCCTCCTTTTCAGCTTCTGACTATGTCAATCTTTGGTATAATAAGGGTCGCCGTACAAGTGATGCAAAGTCAAGTATTCCTTGCAACAGCTGGATGAGAATGTGTAGGTATTCCATAAGGGCACTCAAAATTTCTGCTGGTATTCACAGATGTTTGCTATCACACACAAGGATTTGGCAGGTTCTGGTGGTGCTGCAATGTACTGGAACCAGCAGTGTTCTCCCACCTGTGTAAACCAACATGACTTCTGCATGGTGACACATGGGAATAACATTCAATCGGGCAAACTAGAAGCTGCCGTTTCCTATTCTCCCCACTTCATTTCCTTCTACAATTTTTGTAAGTTCAGACAAGTTGAAGATACAGGTATATAGAGCTCCAAGGATGGCTTGCCTTATGGGCTGTTGGAAAGTGCCCAGCGGAACCTTATCCTGCATGTATGGTCAGATCAGTTGGTCAGCAGGTGTCTACAAAGGATAGGGGTAGTCCACATTAATACCATCACACAATTACAGCAAATGGGCTATAATTACTACTTACAACTGATACTTTTACTGCTATCACTAATATATCTCTCATATCATAATCTCACATAAATGTGTCAATTCAGCTCCTGTAAACTCCAGAGTTAAGTTTCTGACTTTTGACACC
>NW_017306519.1:86850-118800 GCF_000935625.1 Nanorana parkeri | reverse complement strand
TTCCCCCCCCCCCCCCCCCCCCACACACACACACACACTTTCAAGTCTCTCACCTCCAATTCTCAAGAGTGCCAGATGCCTCTATAGTGGTCACAGCAGGTGCATAGACCTAAAAAATTCAAATGCAAAAATCTGACCACAAGATTCTAATAATAATAAGATCTTGCCACCCACCAGGCACAACTAAAAGCTAAAATATCAGTTTGGGATGGCCTTACCCTTCCACCTTGTCATACAAGACTTTTGGTGTACCTATTCATTATTTTGCAGTTACCTCTTGCAAGTTCTCGTTTGTTTCCACCTCATGCAGCCAGCTGCGTAGTAGCGGTTTCAGTTTGCACATGTTTTTAAAGCTCAGCTGTAGAGACTCAAATCGGCAGATGGTCGTCTGACTAAAAGTTTTGCCTTTGCAAGAGAAGGAAAAAGAGAGGTTTTAGTTTCACACAGACTCACACAATGCTCTCCAGCAGTTTCTTCTAGAGTTCTCCATAGGCAACCTTACCAAAAAGAACTCCTAAGGCATAGCCAACATCTGCTTGTGTATACCCCAGAGTGATCCGTTTGTGTTTGAGATCTTTGGCAAACTGTTCCATCTCCGAAGATGTTGGGACTTCCTGCGTGAGGTCAAAAAACATGCAGTTACTAATAGAAATTAATCTCTGAATAGCTGAAGAAATCAACTGTAAATGTGTTTATTGACAACTAAAACCAATATAGAAGAAGATCACTCATAAGCTGGTCTTAGCAGTAACCACAGGAAGAATTACCTCAAGATTAAGGTAATTTAACACAATGCTAGGGGCTACATAGCAAGATAGAGTGAGATTACAAAATTGCATAGAAAAATATGACCAGGAGCTTTGTTTAGAATGAAATGTAATTAAGTTAACATATTACAGTTTGTTTAGCATAACAAGACCTAGGTAGCTCAAATGAAATCCAAAGCAAGATGGAGTCACCTCAATACAAAAACATTTGCTCAATAAAAGTTGGAGTCACATATGTCTAATGGGTTCAGAAGCTCAAAATGAGATTTATTAGTAAAAAAAGTTAATCAATTTGTAAAAAGCTGTAATCAGCCCATTTCAGATTACCAGCTCGACAACACAAAGTGCTCAGGGTGTCCTCCCAATACATCAAGATAGTATATACAAGTAACTCAGTAAACTATATCGAAGACTAATAAAATTAAAGTTGTAATTATAAAGAAACAAGATCCTATGCTGTATGCAATAGTGTATTTGTCTTATTTTAAGGTACGCCAGTCAAAACAAAATAGAGCTGAGAAATTTCAGCTCACTATTAAGCAAACAATTCTAACATGTGCACATCAATTTAGTCTACAAGATTAGGAGTTCAATAAAACACTAAGTCTGTTGTACACAGTAATATCAGGCGCCCAAAAAGTATAATAGGGTCATGCTAGCCTACAAGACCAGGGATATGTCCAAGGTCAGGTAAATATACCAGAATCATAAGTTCAAAACAAGATGGAGTCACTTCATTTTCTAAGATCATGAGCTCAATGTAAGGTGTACTCATATAAATATATAAACATCAGACTCTAAAAACAAGATGCAGTCAATTAAGACTACAAGTTGAGGATTTCAGCACAACTTTGAGACAACTATTCTAACTTCTATAGGCTGAAAATGTCTTCCTTCACAAGCCTCCTGGACAACTGTAACAAGATGGAGAACTTCCTCCCAACAAAATCAAATTCTAGGGCACCCCAAAAAGAAGACGACAAGACTAAGAGTTTAGTACAGGATGGATTCAATTAAATCTATGAATACCCGGGACTCTGGAAGTGTCACTTAAACATTTAGAAGTCCGACCCTGAATACAAAGTGTTATCACAATACAAGTTACAGGTAGAAGATTTTAAACTGATGGAAGTCATCACTGCAGACCAGAATTAGCAGAGCCGCTGGGCACTTACCTCCTCATTGTCACTGCAGATACCCTCACTGCCCCCGCTGGACATGCTTCTTGGCGTGCTGTTGTTGTGCCCACTAGAGACTGAGCTGGTGGCACTACTACAGCGGCTGTTCTCCAAGCTGGAGAGCCCACTTTCTCCCGTGGGACTCTGGTTCTCAGGGTACTGCTGCACCGGAGTGGGTTTCACGCTGGCTTGGGGCTTGTTGGCTGCGGTGGTGCCCGGGTTTGGCCAGAAGGTGCCTCCACCCCAAGCCTGGCCATAGTAGGGCGCTCCGATGGCACTGTGTGGCTGCGGGTTGACCTTGGCAGATGTGGACTCCTCTTTAATCTCAAGCTCCAGGTCTCTTTCCCTCTTCGGGTTCCTCTTCGTGTCCGGGCTGGTCATCTGCTCTCTCCCCTGCTGGTCTCCGTGGATGTTCATCTGGTTGGCCGGGTCCAGCTGTGCCAGGTGGTTCCAGGGCACCACCTGTACCGAACAGTCTCCCGCACCCTGCATCCCCAGGTCCCCATAGTCCGACTTGACGGTGGAGAAAGGGAAAAAGGTCTGGGGGTGGTGTGGGTGACCGAGGCCAGGGTAGCCCCCCATGTTATACTGGCAGTTGGCATCCTGCATCAGCCCCGAGGTGTGGGCAAAGGCTTGGAAGGTCTGCTGGTTGTACATGATGAGAAGGACCGCTGAACCCAAGCCTAAATTCAGGAGGTAGTGAGCGATGAGTCTACTAATAGAGCTGAGCAGGGCTTGGAGATCCACTAACCATCTTCAAAAGTTGCAGCCCAGGAGCTGCCGGTCAAACTGTTGCCTAGAACCCCATGCAGAAAGTCTTCCTTTGCCCCTTGGGGGGAGCTTCACCTGTGGATCAGTAGATGTTCCATAAAGTTATCAATGCTAGCAGGCAAATAAAGATATCTAAGCCTTCCTTCCAGAAGATCCCCAGGGGTGACCTGTGGTCCTAGGTCTCTGGCTGGGAAGTTGTTTGTACTGTAGTTCAACTGGTTGTAATCTAATTCATTATGGTGGCTGTTCTTACACTAGACTTAGGCAAAAGACCCCTCCTCCACCCCTAGTTTATGGTAATTAGCCTTTCAGGTGATTGGGCTAGTAAAACAAAAAAAGGACTTTCTAAGGAACATGAATAGGGCCAAGTTGAAGTAAAACATGGAGCTAGAAAAAAGAAAATGTCATTATTAGGGATTATGATCTTCTATAGTTGTCTAGGGTCTACAATCTAGAACTAGAAGCAGGTGATAACATTAGCAAGAGGGAAACGTAAAGTGTAATTTGTCTGACTTGTACATGATTTCACATATACATAGGAATACAGTCTCCACAGAGGCATATGAATATTCAGCAGCTCTGTGTTTTACACACTACAGCTCTAAAATTCCAAGTCATCAGTCTAAACATTTCCTAAACATTAGAGGTAATAAAGCCATTGAGTGTGGGTAATGAGACAGACGAGTTCTGACCTGTGGCAAACTGGGCATAGGAAATATTCACATCTACCTGCTAATGTCAATAACATCATCATTATCCACAGTGAGATACTAGACAAATGCAGGTGTGCAACAAGAGGACATTTTACTTATTTGATTTAATGCTGACTCTTTTACCATGGTTTACATTAAACCACTTACAGCAGCCCATACACCCCAATGCCCCTACCACAATAATATAGGCAGTGCTAATTTGGGTAAAAGCCTGTTAACTTAGTAATATGTTTTTAGAATGTAGAAGGAAACTGGAGCTCTTGGAGTTAACCCACAAACACAAAGGGAAGACAAACAATTTCACCAATATTCTAAGTTAGGTTGGATTTTTTTATATACAGTCCTTTATTATTTGCTCAAGATAACAGCTAAGGTTGTTGGGGAGGGGTATGATAGCAGTCAAACTGTAAATGTGGTCATAGGCACTGGATAGTGGCAGATGTGCCTCTACAATTCACATTCTACCAAACATTATTGTGCATAGATATCCACATGTAGTGATCCAGTTCTGGTGGTGACTTGCTGGCATTAAGTAAACCTGTAAAGGGTTCCTTTGAAGTCCTTACCAGTGCACTTTCTTCACCCCTTGTTCCATTTTAGAGCTCTTATTAACAATAAGTGTCCCCCACCCATCTTCAGTGGTAGGGAATAGGCCAGTAAGCATTTTATTAGATATAAATAGGTAAATTATTGATGTGCCTCATAGCCGTATAGGTGCACCATGTCACTATGAAATAGACGGTTCCATTTGGTCAAGTGACCTTAAGTGGGCAGTGGACTGATGCATGGTAAGGAACATGGGCAGGAGGGATGCTATGAACTTTACAGATATGAAGTACCCTTCATATCCCTTTAAATATCACCAGTAAATACCCCTCTACAAGTTCATGAGGAAACTGGTCTCCTGGTGGAGCAAATTGGCTATGGATGTGCTGAAAATTTTGTTTGGGGAAACCAGTTTCCTCATTATTCACATGCATATTTCCCCAACTGTGTGGCTATGTATTTGGTGGACCACCTTCATTAAGAGGAAACAGAAATAATGCCTTGTGTAGTATCTGCTGTTATGCTGGAGCCCTATACTGCAAGGGAGAGCAACCAACATGTGGATCACCTATGTATGGATGTTTTTCCTTATGAAGGTGATGGGGTAGAGATGAAGGATTTCCTGGCAATAGCCTTTTTTTAGGGAAAATAAAAAATGATTGGTTGGGACACATTATCCTAGCCATTCCTCCTTATGATTAGCTGAACAAGGGGTATCATATCTGTAGTGATAAGGTACACATATATTTTCTCTACCTACTTGGAAGCATTTGGCTAAAATGACCAATATTTATATGTCCTTCATTTTGTAGTATGTTCAAGTAGTAGTTGTATATTCCAATTGCCATCTAGTCTCTATCTCTCTTCTGTTGTTTTTAGAGGATGAAAGCCCAGGACTAGACATGGAAAATCTTATTAAGGCCTGATAACAGGGCCCAGTCTTGACAAGAAGCCCTGCCCTGTGCCATTATTTGTTCAGCTTTCTGTCTCAGGTCTCCTGGGTAGTGGGGATGAGATAAGGGCAAGATAATTGTCTTTGTAAGTTTTCTTCTTTTTTTTTGCTGTTTGTGAAGACCAAGATCATGGCTTCACCTGGTTCACACTAACCAAGAGGGGGTAAAATAGATTATTGACAGGTTTTCTTTGTTAATGGAGGTCAACTAAACACGTTGAGTGGCCTTAATCATGTTATCACTCCTAGAGCCTCTTTGCTGTGCTACATAATCCTATCCCCTGTAGTCTCTTGTCAAAATATTTTGTTTATTGGGGTGCTCACCTTGATATTTAAAGGAGATGTCACCGATTCCAGCATTGCTTTAAATAATTGGGCAAAGTGGAGGATGACTATTGAGTTTTAAGTGAGCAAGTCTTTTTCAAGATAATTTACACTTGTGGGAAACATGAAATCATCACTAATCAGTGCAATAATAATTTTGCGAGATGGCTGGCTTAATATATACTAGGCCCATCATAAATGATTCTGAAGCTGTTATATTATTGCCCCATTTTTTGAGAAGAAGATAGCATGGGTGGGGGTAAATTCAAAGGAGTGTGCTGGGTGCACAAGCCATAGGACATCACATAAAATGTGATGTCCTATGCCATAGGACAAGCATATAAGAACTCCAGTCATGGTATAAAAAGATCACTTAATTCAGTTGTGTGTTCCTTTGGAATCATTAAAGTATATCTAAGGCCAACACTCTTTTTTCTTATTTTGGATAATTATTGGAGTCCAGAGTTGGCTGCCAGTTTTTTCCCCCCATATGTGTCTCGCTAAGGAGATTTCCCTTCACTTCCTGTCCTGTGGACTTAACAAGAAGTGAGATGGTATACGGTGCCAGCAGGATCACCCACAGATTGAATTTTGGCCAATTTTGCAGGAAAGGGAAAAAATGTGATCCATGTATTGCCAGCTTAACAGAGAAAGTGACCGTATTGTGGACAGAGATGTTTGAATCACAAAGTGGCTGTTCAGAATTACCAATCCTTTGGCAAACATGTCAGCTCATATGTATAAATGGTGTATTTCGATGGAGTTTAGCATTAAAACAAAATGCTTACTGAGATGCTCCCTAACTCTAATGCCAAGCTCTAAAATGTCTTGAGTGGAACATATCATTTTGTAGCTTCTTGGTGGAGTATCAAATGGTCTTCCAGACACCAGCAGTCAGTTCCAGTAATACATGTTTTGCCTGAAGTAGCTCTTGTTGCGTAGCTCTTCTCACCAGTCTTTGGAGGAGTTGAGTTGATTGCCTTGTGCAGGATACAACAGCGAGGGTCTCGGCTGGTAATAGACACTTCTTCTGCCACCACAGGGGGCCGTGGCCAAGAGACCCAAAGAGTGCACAATAACTGTATCACTTTGATTCATTGTTACCTGACCCTCCCTCCATCCCCCTCCATGTTGACTCATCACCCCAGGATGCTTTGTTACCCAAAACAAGACAGAAAACTGCTTTAAACTAGACTATCTACATTCCAACTGTCTTCTCTATTCAGAGCTCGGCCCCAACCTGTGACTTTGAACCTGCAGATGAGGACTGCTTGGTCCTCGTATTGAGAGATGCTGTGCTAAAGGGTTATGGCATCTTCAACTACATAAATATAAGAAACTAGACAGCGGCCGGCTTTGTGCTGACTGATCGCTATTGTAAACTATCATAGCTATTCATGTTTGTGTCTTGATGGCTGTTTACATTCAAGCGATTGCTTGCAGGAGCTGCGGTTGTGCCCCCCCCCCCCCCCGTACCTCCGTCCTGCCGTTGCCGGTCCCAAGATCCGTTGTGCCCTGTGCAGCTGGTGACCGGGACGGCGACGCTCTCAGTGGAGATCAAAGGGGGATCAGTACACAAACTCCCTTTGATCTCTTCTCCTGTCCCCGAATGCAGGAAGTGATGTACATTACATCACTTCCTGCATTCAGTGTCACTCTCCGGTACAGAACACCAGAGAGAAGCTGGGGAAGCAGACCTCTGCTTCATCAGCTTCTCTGGGGGTCCCTAGGTGACATTAGGGGTCTAAGAGACCCCTGATGTCTCCATAAAGAGGACCTATTTTTTGAATTGGCTATCACATAGGGGGTTTTGTTATCCCCCTATGTGATAGCAATAAAGTTAAGTGTAAAAAAAAAGAGTTTAAAAAAAGGTAAAGCATAAAAAAAATAAAGAAGCTAAAAAAAATAGTCACAAATTTTAAAAAAATTAAATTACAAAACAAATGTTTTAAACTCCGCCCCCCCAAATAAACAAGCAAACACGCGAAAACGACGATTGCGCCCATTACGCCCCACGTTACATATTGCCGCGAACGTCGAAATGAGAGCAATAATTTTAGGGCCATTAATTATTGATAACAGGAAACTGATGAGCGGTAAAGACTTTGAAAGCGTCGCCTATGGCCAATTTTGGGTGTGGTCGTTTTCTGCGATTTTGCGGGCGTGAGCAATTTTAAAGCTTGACATGTTTGGTGTCTATTTACCCGACGTGACCCCATCTTTTATATTTTACCAAAAAATTGGGGTAATAATAAATGTTTCATAACATTTTATAGGGAAACAGGTTTTTTGTACAAAATCTGGGGTACTTTTTTTGTTATATATAAAAAAAAAAAAACCCAGTGATAATTAAATACCACCAAAAGAAAGCTCTATTATCTGTCCCCAATAAATGGTATAAAATTTGTTTCAGTTACAGTGTTGCATGAAGGAATAAATGTCAAAGTACCGCAGCGCTAAACACTGAAAAATGGCCTGGCCAGGAAGGGGGTGAAACTTCCTGGTCTTTAAGTGGTTAATGAGTCCGGCTGGCCACATTGATATAAATGTTAAGATGACTGCAACTGTGGCTAGCCCTACATTCTACATCCGTGCAGCCAGCCGGTCTCATTAAGGAGGTGCACAGAGCGCACTCCTAAGAAGTTTTCCCTGGCGCTCATTCCACCATGGCAACATTGAATAGGAGGAAGTTACGTATAGGCCTATATGTCACTTCCTCCCAGTCAGTGCTGCCGCGGAGGAAGAATAAGCGCCAGCGAGGACTTTAGGCAGCCATTTTATATGATCAACAGCAGAGCTTTTATCTCAGCAGGGCAGTGCTCCATAGTGTTAAGAAATCTCAAGGTTAATGGCATAGTACTCTGCTCCTCAGACTGACACAATGGAAGGATATGAGGCAGTATAGGAAGGGGGAAAGGTGCAGAAAGAATGCATTGTATGAGTTCTGTCACTGAAGAATAATTGTTGATATGTGCATTTGGTTTCGGACAAGATGTCAAATAAACGAATGTCTGTCAATTCGGCAGTTCATCCGAATCCGAATTACTATATACCCGAATATACAAATTACTATATATTCGAGCATATAGTAATTCGTTGTATGGGCGCCACCATCTTGACGTCACGTAAAAAGACACACCACCCTCTTGGGTGCACCAAGATGGCGGCACCCATTGTTTCCAGGCGCGCATTCGTGCGTACGTTTTGGCTTCAGATAAACTTTAATCAACGAAAAAATGATATGTTAACTAATTTATATAATAATTAAATATTTAAATGTTTAAGACTTCTGTTTTCTTGGGGAACAATCGTATTATCTTGAGCGCTCTCGTTTATATTTGTCATCTGTAATTCTTATAATATATGTGATGTTGCTTATTACGATCTTGTAGACTTGAAAAATCTGAGACAAGTCAACCTCGAATTTATGTTTCCTGATGGGTCGTCTGCCTTTGTTAGACCTCCTAGTTGTGTGCGTTTGTATAAAATCTGACAAATATACAGATTTATCTGAACTATCTTGCTTGCTTGGACATTTGTGTGCTGCAGCAGCACACCAAAAAGGGTTCCACTTTGTAAGATGTGCTGCATTTAATGACGGCACCCCAATGCATTTTGCTATACCATCCACTTTCAGGAGTGTGAATTTGCATCAGAGTGCATAGTCACAAAGTAACATGAGTTTTGGTGTGGCACATTTTGAAACAAAGGTGCAGGAACTTCTTTGGAGCATTTGTCGTGAATAGGGCTACCTATATGCAACGCACAAAAAAGTGCACACATGTACTTGCGCTGTCGTACTCACAAAAGTGCGGACAGAGGCTAAGTGTACAGAAACAAAAATCTATTATATTCCTGACATATAGAGAGACCCTCAACTTTTACTTTTGCATCATAAAAAGTGTATTATTTACAGTTTTGATTTCTGTTTCCAAATAAAAGTCTTGTAGGCGTGTCACTTTTTTATACCACAGTGTTTACTCTGTGTTCCTTGGCATGTATTGTCCCACCTTGTCCCTATTGACAACACCATAGATGGGGGGGGGTCACAGTCATTGTATTCATAAGCTTCAGCTGCTGCACACAAGCTTTAAAGGCCATAGATGGCTCGAGCGAGAGAAATCAATAGATTTCCACATCAATGGTAATATGAACTATGATTGTACCTGATAGAATGCAGTCCATGTCCAAACGATAATATTTCACCCGGCTCAGTCGATTTTAAAATAAAATTTGTTGAGCCGGGAGGTACTTGCAGGGCCACTCACGGCTCGTATTTTGGCCAATCCGGCAGGAATTGGCCGGACTTTGAGCCGTCTACTGCCAACTTTAGTGTTTTGGGTTCAATGTTCTTTCTTTTTCTCTATTTATGACTCCTCTGTATATAGTTCTGTTTTGTTCTTAAAAATAAATGATTTATGATGGAGCGGAGGATGATGAATGTTTTTCTTGTACAGTAAACTTTCAGTTATCCCGTATTCAACTAATCAGAACTCTCGTCTAACTAGAAATGAAAATCCCCATGTACTCATTGTTCTGCTGATCTGCGGCATGTATCATCTTGGAAATGATTGTGTGTCTATTTGTCTTCATTTGCTTGTGATTACTGCATTTCAATATTAATATGAAGTCAATACAGAGTTTATGTTATTGTATGGTATAGTATGGGGCAGGGCATTAGTTAAACATATTTTTTAATAGTAACTCTTAATCAACCAGAAACTGAATTTATCCGGAATCTACCAATCCCAGTGGATGCCGGATAACGGAGAGTTTACTGTATTTAGAAAACAAAGTGTATATGAAGGAAACGTTTTTTTAGTTTTGGATAGAGTGGGAAAGTTTCATTGCACTTTCCGCCCTGTTGAAGAGATTCACCCATCTTTTCTCCTGGTGAATTTTGTCATTCTAGGATTCTATGGGGTCTGCATTGTTCTGGACCTACTGTAGAGTTATATCACCAGTGATCCCTTCATTTTGCATCTTTCCAGGTACCGAAGAAAGGTGAGGTGGTGTCTACTTATCAGATTGCAGTCTGTACCTAAAGAGACTCCTCTACGGTTTCATGGTATGCTTTTAAATGTCTCATCAAAAAGAACTGGCTAGAGAGGTGCAGAGATGAAGGCAGCAGTGGTTGAGTTTGCCCTTGGGGAAAGAAAAGAGGATTCAGCATGTGAAAGGGTCTAGCTGAGGATTGCAGATCTACAGAGAATAGAGAACATTAGGGGAGAGGAGTTGGGAGGAGGGGGGAGTTCCAGGTGGAAACAAATGCAGATGTATTTTGTCTTCACAACAGTGCAGGTGTAATTGGTTTCCACTTCCTAGTCTTGAGAACATTTGTTACAAAGATCAAGACAAAAACTTTTAATTAACTACCACTGAGATCACATGAACTCAGCAAACTGGGCCTTTATCAGTGTTTGCCTTTGAGGAGATAAAAAGCACCAGCTTCAGTTTTCCACATACCATAAGTAGTGGTAACTGTATGTATTCATATACTCATCATGTCACTACATCCTTTCCGGAGGTCCTTCTTGTACAACAATTATTATCTTGGTTTCCCTCGACTGTTTGGGACAAACCCTAAATAAAAATGGGAATCGAAATAGCCCAAGTTCATCTTTCAGACACATCGGTTGCATCTATGGCAGAGACAGGGCGGAGTTTCATTTCTAGAAAAAGATTTTTTTAGTTTGGTTTACGGTGGGGAAGCGTTAGACTGACAAAAAAAATAAAAAATGACAGGGGTTATAATCCTTCCCTACTCTACCCAAAACAAAAAAAACTTTTTGGCTTCACATACACTTTAACAAGGCCAATTCAAAATTAACTCAGCTGCCTGCATAGCCACAGTCGGTTGATCACATCTTTTATTGTGGCCGTACTTGGCCTCTTCACAGATGATTTTACCTGTAATGTATACAGTGCACAAATAAAAGCATTTTAGCAAACACAGAAATAAATTATACTGTAGCACAATTACAGTAAAAATTTTTTTTTTATAATCCAGTTTAGTAAGTCTACCATGGCATTGCAGTACAATGCTTTTGGGGTTTTTTTTTGTGTTGGAGGTGCCACATTGTGTGAGGTCACAAGGTTACAGTATCTGTATGCAAATTTGATCCAATGTCTGAAGATACATTTTGTGTACAATGAATTGGAATTTCTCAAACCATGGCCTCTTTTGGAGCACAGAGACGGCTTATATGTGTAGGGGTTGTGTAGGAACATGTGTCTGGGGGGGGGAATAAAATGCCAAAATATTCAGTGCTGGAGGGGATTGGCAGGTAACTCTGCCATCATGTGCCAATATGATGTGCATACTAACACAATATGGCTAAAAGCTCCTTTGTTTTACTGCTTTTTGTAGCACTTTAATTCCGGTGGTCTGTGTACTGAAATGCCATCATTTCTCGGCACCCCAGCTGCTGCAGATATTCTACACTTCCATGTGTGTAGAATACTTTCTACCAATCTGGCTGCTGTTTCACCTACCAGCTTGTATAGCACTACAGGACATATTAGTTGCTCAGAGGAACCACAGTGGTTGGTGGAGGGAGTAAGTATTCTGCACACCCAGGAGGGTAGAATACTTGCAGTGACTCATCCAATGATTGAATACTTGCCGCGGATGGGGAGCCGAGGGGAGGTTTTTAATACACAATCAGTATATAAGCGCTCCTTTTACAGGTGACCTAATTTAAAAAATTGACCTTGGGGTGACAGGGTCACATTAGGTAACACACAAATTTTCATTAATCAAACATGGCTGCCAGTGATGGCCAAATTTGTCCGACATTTTTAGGGACTCCAGGCTTTTACCATTGGCTCGGACACCCCAAAACTATGCTTCCCACAAAAAAACAAGAGAAGAAATGCCATATTTACGTACAAAATACAACACACTCAGAGGATAAGCGGGTAGTTGTTTTATTAAAATAAACTGGTGTAGACATATGGAGGGGGGTCACAATTTAAAGATGCGCCTGAATAAAGGACAGTTGCACATACAGATTCTACACTTTGAGCTTTGGTACATAAATAGGTGGGATTGAAGAGAGACCGAAAGAAAACCCTTTTTAAGCTCCTAGTCCCTTAAAGAGCTAAGAACTCTCTCCCTGTCCCCACAGAACAAGACCGGGTGCCCTGAGTGGTCAGTCTTCAAGCACCAGCACTGTCACATGAGATGAAGAGGAGTCTGGAACACATTCCCCACTACCTGGAAGTACCTATTCATTCTCTCCAGGAGCCAAATGGAGCTGCAAGGGAGCAAAGGGAAGTAATATGCGTTAACGTAAACCTGGTATTTTGTGAAGAAAATAAATTGATTTTTGCTTCCATGTTTCACTTCTTTTTCATTAGTTTTTTAGAATCCAAATATAAAAGTTGGGATGTTGATTTGAAAATATAATGAAAATGAAAAAAAGCAAAGAATAAAATTAAAAAAAACCCCACAATCATGCCACCTTTAAGAATGCCCCTTCTCTAGTTTATCTCCATTAAATGGTTAATGTTTAGGGTGGCGTTATTCAGCAGCACTCGAACATAGGATTCCTCAAGACATACAATGGGCAATCTCAGTAGTTACCTCCAATATAGCCAATACTTTATTCACACCCCAGTGAATTGGCAAAAGGGTCCTTTAAAGACCTTTATAGAGTTCACAGAAGCTGCCTTCTTTGACCTCCACATAAAGCTAAACAATAAGTCGGCCAATCCCATAGCCCTCTCACCCCTCCATTGAGGAATCTCTCTCTGACAAAACGAAGAGTCCATGTCCCCTTCACCAACTCTCAGGCCATGGGGAACTTTACATTGGAGGGTATTATTGGAATATGTTTATTCTTTACCATGATAAATAATGTTTAATACATGTATTTGCATATAATCTGAAGATTTACACTTAGACAAATAGAACTCTTACGAGGAACATTTAGATGACCAAAATGGTTGAGAACCAGCAGAGTTAATAAGACATCTCATTTATTAAGGAATGGCCCATATTGCTGGTAGGAACCAATTTGATTCTTCCTTTCAGTGGATAATATAAGCATCAGCTTATGCGGCTCTGCTCCCTCCACTTGCTTCCTCTAGCGCTGGCTTTATTGGCACCGCTGATTCTCTCCCGCGGCTCTTCAAGTTCCCCCCTTATGCCACCACCAGCCCTGGGAACGGTCACAACTACGTCTTATTTTCGGGGGTAGTTCTTATATTTTAGCAATTCCCAAAAATAGTACTAGGTCTTATTTTCGGGGTAGGTCTTATTTTCGGGGAAACAGGGTAGGTTTATGCTTTAGAGTTTATTAACCGCCAAGCAACCAATCAAAAACCATCTTGCACTTGTTTGACCAGTGTGATGTTACAGCAGAGTGGCTTCCAAATGTCTGTACTTTATCACTGATATTACATTTTTTGTTGTTGTACTCTTTAGCAATTTTATGTGCCCTGCCACTAATGAGAAAGTTGAAGTCCAGGAATGCAGAGCCTGTGGGATCTTGTAGTTCCTTTCTTGCTGGAAGCGGCTTGCTGCCAAAAACTACTATCGCAAGTCATTTGCTGTTGAATCCCAAGTCCCCACCTGCATTAAGGCGTCCACAAACGTAAGAGAAAAATCTGTCACCTTAGGGTTAGCCGATGTTTCCACGAACATAAAGACAATATCTGTCTTTCCGTGTTAGGTGTTTACATGCCATTTAGAAATCTCCTTGCTGAGGTTTGTGAATGCAAAAGGGGAATTAAACATCGTTCAACATGAGGAGTTCATGCAACACCCCCAGACAAATGTCTGAAAGGATTCAACCCACTCAAACGGCTTCTGGACAGATAAGTCAGATTTCTGCATCTGGAAGGACTGCCTCCAGCCAAAACATATTCAATTTTTCTTTTTTTTAAAGAGGGGAAAGTTTAGAACATTGGTTGTATTGCTGCCTTTGTCTCCATTGGAGAAATGTCCTTTCCTGTGTAGGTGACACCAAAATAGGAAGGGGGACAGGAGGCACTGCAGCAGGAAGCGCAACATAAATAAAAAAACAAAAACTGACAAAGGTTTCAATCCTTTCCAGTTTACTTTAAATTATTTTGATTCTCCATGTTACCATTGAAGATAATTCCTATGCCTTCCTGTGACACCCTATCAACCAGACAGGAAGTGGGAGAAAACTTGCCAATGGGGACAGATAGCAATAACAACTGATGGCCCATCTAACAATTTTTCCAAAGAAAGGCTTTAAAACGTCCAGATGGTCAAACAAACCTGATAAATTGCTTATTATTGTGGACTACTGTCTAATGTGTGTGGACAGCTTGTCACGTAGGGACTTGTCATTCTACAAATCTGAATGCCTGTCTTAATGTTCTGTAGGTTCTTGATTCATCAATGACACATTTCTATAATAAAATAAAAGCTTTCTTGACAATATCGTATCTCAAGAACAGTCTGTTTATTTCTGGCGACACAGTAAACAGTCTACAAATATCTTAAACCACATGGGCTCTGTCCAGAATCTCCACATGGGCCCTGTCCAGAAATGTCTGAATCAAAGACTTCCAAACCCTCCAATCCCAAAACCACAGCACTGAAAACAAAATCAAAATGAAAGGTCAGTTTCACTGAAACTGAATTTTTGTAGTATCTGGTACATTTATGAACCTGCAAACTGACATTCATCCTTCAAGAACTCCAGGGTGATCTCCCCTCTGTAGTACCCACCTCTGCCTCCATATTGCTTGGCGTTAGAGCTGAGAACTGCGGAAGGAAGATCTCAGCACTGGAATCTTGGAAAGCTGTAAGCAGCGGGTGGGGGAAACCTTTCACTACCCATCCAATATCCAATACTGAAAAGTACATTTTGCCTGGGCAAGATTTTTAAGCAGCTAAATAAAATATCTTATCATAATAACAGTAAGAGAAAAACATATCAGAAGTTACAAGAGGAAAAGACAGACAACAGATTAACGTATATCTCAGATTGTGCAAATATAGAGAAAAATGACTATTACCTGCCAATATGGGTAACATTCTACACAAAGTGCAATGTGAATAGGGTCTGCACTATATATGATCCAAAAAAAGTTCTGGCTAACATGAAACCATACCAGTGTCAGGTATTGTATGGGTCTGCCATATTTTTTTTACAAGTGCACCTGTTGCTCAGTGAAAGCATCCATTTTTATAGGCCAGACTGACGCCTGGATTACCAAGATAGTGATGTTAGTGTGGAAGGTGCATTTGTATGCAGTCTCTGGTCTGAGATACATTGGTCCTACACAATGGCTTCTCCTTTGGTCAAATGTGTGGACAAGTGTGCAAATCCAGTTCAACCTGCCAGGAGACAGAAGAAACAAATCTACATAGTGACATGTTGTAAACAATTTTACCTGGCCAAAGCATACTCACTTGTGGTCACTTTAACATGCTTCGCTGTAAGCCTCCATCACAACTGACTAAGGCTCCACAAGGCTCTATAAGACTCTGGCAGCCACATGCATGACTTCCAGAGCAGAAGCTTGATAAGATTTGTAGTTTCCCTGCAGCTGAAATGCTGAGGTTGCCTTACCCTAGACTAACGGCTCTATTGTGTAGGCAGGTTCCCTTATTAATATCTGCTTCAACAACAAACAGGACTGAACAGATCTTATATGGGATGCCAGGAAAGGTCAGGTAAGCCCTTTTGTCACCTACCAATGAGCACCCGTTGACCCTAGTAAGTACTTGTTGACCCTATTTAGTGAACGCTTTCGTCACTAGCGATCAAAGTCAAGCCTGGATTAACTGTCACATGACGACAACGCTTGCTCTTACACTTCATAGACTGCCAGCAGCTCTGACATGTTCCTTTTGCCGTGCTGGCATTCTTGGTGCCTTGCAGACATAGGACAATGGGATACAGATATGTATATTCAGAGATGGCTGCTGGCTGATCTTTATAAAATGCTACAACACAAAAGGGGCAAACTAACAATTTAGCTCTGCTGGTGTCAGACTGCAATTTCTAGCAGAAATACCCCTAAATCCCACAAGTCTTATGCGAGCATGCACTTAAGGGGTGTACGGTGGCCTTGCAAATATTTTGCAATGTATTTTTGTTGTGATACTATACAAAAATATCCACACATTATTTCCAGTATAGCTATTTTTTGTGACAAAGTATATAAAAACAAAACAAAAGGAGGCCACCAAACAAGAACAAAATGGCTCCCATTTATGGGTGTGGCCAACGTTTGGAATGAAAAGCTTTTTTACTGGACTGGTGATGTGATGTGGAATGGCATTCAACAGAATATAATGAATACAGCATATATGTATACATACACAATATTTAGGCATATAAAAGTGCAAAGGTCTATTAAGGAAGGCGGATCGGCAGCTCCCTTTAAAAACAATATTAACGGATATATATATATATGTATATATTTGCAATTGGAGGTTTTCTCTTCAGTCCTGGCTTTGCGTCTATCTAGAAGTTAATGTCAGCTCGAGGCTGGCTTTATGTGAAGCGCGATGACAATGAGACGATAGAGTAGCAGTTAGATTTGACTGATTAGAAGGAGAGAATCGAAATCTCTGCAGGTTGAAAGAATCCTTCATTCCTCAGCGAAGGGAAACACTTGACAGTGAAAGGAGAGAAGTTTCAGTATCCAGACAATATACAATCCCATCATTTATATAACAGTCTTTCAATTTATCAGTCGGTGGAAAGAAGTCCTTTCGCCAAAAAAGGAAAAAATATTGACCGTGTTCAGGAAAATCTGCTTTGTAGTTCCCTTCTGGCAAGCTTCCTTTTCAGAACTGGGTTTTGGTTTTGTGTTCAAGTCTGGAGGTGGGAGGTGCTAATGAGGATGGTGAGCGGAGTGATGGAGAGTCGAGTCGTCAAAAAGTGGGTTTTTCACCTCCATTTCTCCTGTCTGGAAAAATAAAAAGGATCCGTTACATGTTGTATAGGATTGGTTTTATACACAGGATAGAAGAGTATACTCAATGTGCACCCAATAAAAGCAGACGGTCCGCTGTAAGTGAAAGACTCCAAACCTTTTATATTTTAGTTCTGAATAGAGTGGGTAAGTGTAAGAACCCATGTTAGTACTTGTTTTTGTTGCTGTGTCCCTATTGTGGATTATGTCTGTGAAGGTTCTTATTAGGGATGCACCGATACCAATACTAGTATCGGTATTGGTGCCGATACGAGTATTTGGGCGAGTACTCGTACTCGTCCAAATGCTCCGATGCCTAGCCCGATACTTCCGGTATCAGGAAACCGGACAGCATGTCATTACACGCCCCCCGGCTTTCTGATTGACCAGAAAGCCGGTTTCATGCTCCCTCGTCACCTGATGACGCGGGAGCATAGAGTCGACTTCCCAGCCAATAAGGGAGCCAGGCAACGCGTCATTACACAGCGCCCGGCTTCGTGATTGGCCAGAAAGCTGGCTCCATGCTCCCTTGTCACCAGGCGACGAGGAAGCATGGAGACGGCTTCCCTGCTAATTGGGAAGCCGGGTGGTGAGTCATTACACGCCGCCTGGCTTCCTTAATGGGCATTCCGGTATCAGTATTGGCGAGTACAGAAAAAAATATCGGTACTCATACTCGATACCGAAAAAACGGTATCGGTGCATCCCTAGTTCTTACTCATTCAGGTCATGGTATGTCTGTAGAAAATAACTGAAGGTAACTGGATTTGCTGTATTTTTTTAAAGATATTTCGCTGGTCATCCAACTAGCTTTCTCAATTCAGAATTCTCTTCAAACCTGTAAGAGAAATATGGGGCTCACACAGCCTTATGCTTCTTCTTAGACTCACCCTCCGATTTGAATACTTCAAGTCATTAGAGCAGGGGTAGTCCACCTCGGCACTACAGCTGCGGTGACTCTGACACTGACAGACATGACTACCAGAGGCTGGGACTTGTAGTTTCACAACAGCTGGTGCCGAGGTTGCCTACCCCTGACCTAGCGCAAGAATGCAGCTCCTAATTTGTATACCTTCAGACAGAAGTAAACAGTGGCAGCCTATGTATTTCACAGGTCTCCTTTAAAGAATATAGAAATCTACACGCACCCCGGCTCAACCTCTGGTCAAAACAGAATGAATACTTCTACATAGAGAACATCTACTAAAACAAACAGGAAATAGAAGCTTATCTCACAGCCAAAATGGGCTCAGGTCCTCCTTGGCTTCATCTTGGTTGCGTCTTCTACAAGCAGTCATTGCCAGGTATAAAGAGCTTTCACTATGGCCCCCCACCGAGCCTTTGTGAACGCAGCACTTTACCTTGTGACAAGTGTCATCAAAGGGGGCTTTGCTCTGTAAAGGGACTGTATCCCACTGGGCCAGCCTGCAAGAGGCACAGAGCCGGCAAAGCCTTGTCCCATAAAGAGCTGCTAATGTCACGCCGTACAAGTAAACCGCCGCTCCATGCAGAGAGAAATTGTATAATGATATGGTGCGAGCGAAAGAGGATTACTGACTTATCTGACCCCAACTGAATGTATCCGTGTCGAGGGAAGCTGTATTGTGCTTTCATGGAGTGCACATCCTGACTTGTTATTTTGCCGCTCACATTTTTACTCACTTGCTGTTTCTAGTCTCCATGTTTCTCTTAGGTTTCCTTTAACACACTAGGAGGAGCATTTACAAACTGTGTATACAGATACGGAATTCAAATTCCGTATCTGTCTGTTAACCCAACATAGTTTCACCCCGACTATGTACCACGGCTGCCTCCCGTCACATCACCGGCCGCAGTCAAATTGACGCGAGACAGCCATGGTACATAGTCGGGGTGAAACTATGCTGAGTTAACAGACAGTGTGGCCTCTAGCCTGTTGTCAAAGCGTGATGACAGCATTTGCTTGTGAGTACATATATCCCTTGTTTTATCCATTTCAATAAACTATTTTACACACGGAGGTGGCGCTCTGTTCCCTTTTTTTTTTTAACCAGTACTGTCATCTAACCAGAAAAACAATCCCCTGTGTACACTGTTCTGCAGCATGTATTATCCTGGAAACGATTGCATGCTCTATTTGTCTTAATTTGTTTTAAGTGTGTCGATTTGCTTTTGATTACTGCATTTCAATATTAATATGAAGCAAATACAGAGTTTATGTTATGGTATAGTATGGAGTATGACTGGAGTTAGACCTGTTTTAATAGTAACTCTCAAGCAACCCCAAATTACATTTATCCGGAATCTACTAATCCCCGTGTATGCCGGCTAATGGGGAGTTTACTGTATAGTGTCCCCCTGCCTAATAGACCGTAAGCATGTTCCGGCAGGGCCCTTGTCCTGTTATTTATTAGACACTGCTGAGTAATATGTTGATATCTTATAAATAAAAATGCTAATGAGTATTCCTGCTTCATGACTGCTTATAATATACTCATGCTCTGCTTTCTAGGACTACTCAGTGGTTGTACTTTACTGCACTATTCCACAATGCAGGGCTATGAGTCAGCCAACTCACTGAAAACAATACACTCTCAGTGTGGCTGATGTCTTATCTCAACAAATGCTTAGAGAGGGACGAAGTAAAGCTGGGTCCACATGGACATTTTTTTTTTAGCCTTGCAGGATGAACAGACAAAATGTCAGATTCCTCCATCCATGCCGACATCGTGATGAGCAAATCCCCTGCTGTGTATTCTAACAGCGGTTGTGGCTGCAAGAATTGTTTGGCTGACGACTTTCTAGCATGTCCTTTCATTAGACTGACTTCTGTCCAGGGGATGGGGCCATCCACAGAACACATTTTGCCTGATTCCGGTTGAATGCGCCAAAATTCAATCCGTGTACCCAGCTTTAGTTCCTGAGAGTCCTTCATATTTGCCTTTCCAGTAGAATTCCCATTCAATCCTATATGACTAGTTCAAATCAATATACTGAAGCGTCAGTAAGTTTGAAATAATACCGCACTTTTGTGCATTTACCCTCGTTAGGTATGCACCCTGAAATTCTCCAAAACACAGCGGGTCTATTTTTAAAATGTTTTTGCACAAGATTCACACAACTTTTAGCCAGTTTCAGTTTTCCAATTGAATCCAAATGAAGAAAATGTGTGAATCTTCAGTAAAACCTCAACCTAACCACTGAACCATCACGTTCTCAAACAATTCATCCCCACACAGCTACCTCCTTATGTATCACTTGCCCCTCCCTTTTAGATTGTAAGCCCTCAGGGGCAGGGCCCTCCTTACCATCTTGTCTTGAATTGTATTGCGATTGTAATGTCTTCCTTATATTGTAAAGTGCTGCGCAAACTGTTGGCGCTATATAAATCCTGTATAATAATTATAACAATAATAAAAGCAGTGTAACTCTTGTGTGAAAACATTTATAAATAGACCTCGAGGTATTATACAGGTTTAAGGTATCTGCACCATTCTGAATGATTCCCCCTCACTTTACTGCATATACATAAATGTTAAAAGGCTCTGAGCCAGTGAGAGCTCCTTCTAGCGGCTTATCAACAAATCTCTATATTTTTTACAGTAACAAAAATACTGAACAGCAGGAATGCCAAATGTAAAAATCAGATTTCAGGCAAACACTGCACTAAGAAGTGAGAAAATGAGCTCATCAAAAATATTGCGCAGGTTTATGTGACAATGTGCAAAGTACTCACGGGGGCTAATCCCGGACATTCATATACAGTATAGTCATCTTCATTCTCCTCGTCCGATGTGACGGCTGAATCTGGGTGCTTCAGCTCATCTTTATTTCTTAAAAAACAAAGAAGATTGAATATAAATCAGATTTCATATTGGAAGGCGTTCCCCACAAACATTATAAATGAGATTTCCCCCGGCACTCACTTCTCCATGGATATCATCTGCTGTTTCTGGTGCTGGTAATGGTACATTTGAGCATTCTGAGCCAATTTCTTATCTCCAGGCTAAAAAACAAACAACACAACAAGAATGAAACACAAGATAAAGGAATAGATTAAAAGTCAATGTGGATCCCAGTGTTAGCCTAAAGCTATTAAAATATCTGGGATGCCGGGATGAATAAGTAAAAAGCAGGGGTGCACTGATTTTCTCCAGACCGGGTACAAGTACCGATACTTTTCCTCAAGTACTCGCCAGTACTAATTACCGATACCTTTTTTTTTTAAGCGTCATAGGACAGTTTTTCGAAAACAATACAGGACAGTGGTGGAGCACCAGGGCCTGGTCGCAGCTGCAAACGCTGTCCCCCTGGTAGTTCTGCCACTGACCCCAAGCCATAGAGGACTACAAATCTCAGCAATACATTGTACAGCACTGCAGAATACCACCAGCTATGGAGGACTACAAATCTCAGTAATACATTATACAGCAATGCAGAATAATACCACCAGCTATAGATGACTACAAATCCCAGCAATATGTTACACAGTAATGCAGAATAATATGTTTCTACATACTCTATGCTGCTCCGGGGTGCTGGCCTGATGTCTCGGGCAGAGGGTCTCAGGAGGGGTGGGAAGGGTCTTAAGAGGGGTAGGTGTGCAGGCCGGCTGAAGCCCTGTAAACAGACTCTTCGTGGTTCCCAAGAAGCTGCTGCAAGGTCCTCAGCAAGCTCAAGACCTGAGGCAGCCACTTCAGTTTGAAAATTTAGGGCGCTGCTATCAATTGTTAGTATCGGGGCATTTTCACAAGTACTCTAGAAAATGCCCGTATCTGCACCGATACGGATACCGGTATGGGTATGCATCCCTGGTAAAAAGTAATAGGTCTGAAATTCTTCTCCTAGAGAAAATGCTGCTCACCCTTCAGTGTTGACCTAATGGCACTAGGTCATGTGGTGAAGCAGAGGATTAGAGTACAGATTGGCTGATCCCCCCCCCCTTCAGCAGAGATTTTGTGACCTAACACATAGGCTTTTGATTAGCACTAGACGGACACCTGTGCAGCATTTTCTCCAGGAAAGGTAAGTATTTTAGCCATTCTGTTGCTCCTAATTTATTCATTCCAGAAATACCAATTACACAGTTCATTTTTAACACCCGAGTATAGCTAAACTTTAAAGTGGATCTACAATTGAAGCTAGTGACAGACAACAAAAAACAAACACTCCAGACAATCCAGCCGTCAATGACCACGAACATTCTGGTTACACAATCAGTCCTGTTTAGGCTACGAAAGAAGAGATGAAC
Source organism: Nanorana parkeri (assembly GCF_000935625.1). Taxonomy (NCBI): domain Eukaryota; kingdom Metazoa; phylum Chordata; class Amphibia; order Anura; family Dicroglossidae; genus Nanorana; species Nanorana parkeri. The sequence continues at coordinate 96,409 of NW_017306519.1, read as the reverse complement.
CATTCCAATCATTAACCCTTCCTGAGATCTGGTGGCCATCTGAGGCTGCCCACCAATTTGAGAAGGTTTCCAAATCCAGCTGGATTAGGAGAACTGTCATCTCATGCTTAAGGACATCCAAACACTGAATCACAGACATCCTCAGAAAATTAAATTTTTCTTTGACAGGGCACATCTATGATTGCTCAAGTCCCTGGTCACATGACCAGTGTCAATGCCTTGGTGGTCTCAGCTGAAATGGAACTTGGAAGACTTTATACTATTTAGGCAAAGCTTTTGGTTGAACAGTTCTGCCTGGCTCTCACACATTAATTAAAGTGGACCTTTACTACTTTGACTAAAAATCACATCAGTATGCAGCTCTAAACGAGCCTTTGCTGTTATTTTAAAGATATGAGTAAAGTTCCTCTGTAAGGCTGGGTTCACACCTAGGCGTATTACGCATGCACGTCTGTCGCGCGACCGTCACGCGGTTTTTTTAACCGCGATTCGCGGTAAAAAAATCGCGCGACCGTTGCGCGATTCCGAAGGCTACTTGGCTGTATCCCAATGGAAGACGCCCTCCAAAACGGCCCAAAGAAGTACATGTACTTGTCTGGGCGTCAGCCGTTTTGTAGGGCGTTCAGACGGGCGGAAATACGGAAAGGTGTGAACCATGCCCATAGAAAACAATGGGATTTTCATGGTTGTACGTTTTGTAGAGCGTTCATAGAGCGTTGAACGCCCGACAAAACGGAAAGGTGTGAACGGGGCCTAAGGATTTGCTCTATCAAAGTAATTCTTCTCCTAGAGAAAATGCTGCTCACCCTTCAGTGTTGACCTAATGGCACTAGGTCATGTGGTGAAGCAGAGGATTAGAGTACAGATTGGCTGATCCCCCCCCCCTTCAGCAGAGATTTTGTGACCTAACACATAGGCTTTTGATTAGCACTAGACGGACACCTGTGCAGCATTTTCTCCAGGAAAGGTAAGTATTTTAGCCATTCTGTTGCTCCTAATTTATTCATTCCAGAAATACCAATTACACAGTTCATTTTTAACACCCGAGTATAGCTAAACTTTAAAGTGGATCTACAATTGAAGCTAGTGACAGACAACAAAAAACAAACACTCCAGACAATCCAGCCGTCAATGACCACGAACATTCTGGTTACACAATCAGTCCTGTTTAGGCTACGAAAGAAGAGATGAACCATTCCAATCATTAACCCTTCCTGAGATCTGGTGGCCATCTGAGGCTGCCCACCAATTTGAGAAGGTTTCCAAATCCAGCTGGATTAGGAGAACTGTCATCTCATGCTTAAGGACATCCAAACACTGAATCACAGACATCCTCAGAAAATTAAATTTTTCTTTGACAGGGCACATCTATGATTGCTCAAGTCCCTGGTCACATGACCAGTGTCAATGCCTTGGTGGTCTCAGCTGAAATGGAACTTGGAAGACTTTATACTATTTAGGCAAAGCTTTTGGTTGAACAGTTCTGCCTGGCTCTCACACATTAATTAAAGTGGACCTTTACTACTTTGACTAAAAATCACATCAGTATGCAGCTCTAAACGAGCCTTTGCTGTTATTTTAAAGATATGAGTAAAGTTCCTCTGTAAGGCTGGGTTCACACCTAGGCGTATTACGCATGCACGTCTGTCGCGCGACCGTCACGCGGTTTTTTTAACCGCGATTCGCGGTAAAAAAATCGCGCGACCGTTGCGCGATTCCGAAGGCTACTTGGCTGTATCCCAATGGAAGACGCCCTCCAAAACGGCCCAAAGAAGTACATGTACTTGTCTGGGCGTCAGCCGTTTTGTAGGGCGTTCAGACGGGCGGAAATACGGAAAGGTGTGAACCATGCCCATAGAAAACAATGGGATTTTCATGGTTGTACGTTTTGTAGAGCGTTCATAGAGCGTTGAACGCCCGACAAAACGGAAAGGTGTGAACGGGGCCTAAGGATTTGCTCTATCAAAGAATAATCACCCTGATTCACCCTGAGTTATTGAGCTCTGTGCTTTTTTTCAGCACAGCAGCTAAGAATTGAAACATATAATATTTATGTACCAGCCTTCCAAAAAATTTAGAAAAATAAAATAAAAATAAAATTTTAAAAAATACATTTTCTGCATGCAATTTCTGAAATCCAAAGGGCTAGTTATGACCATTCTAGGTCAAGGATCAAAGTACTGCATGCCCTTGTCTGTCATTAGTCCAGGATGATGACTGGTGCAAACAAATTATTTGGGGGTGGGCAGATATCTCCTTGCGAGTTGTTCTTGGGATAATATCTGACAATCTATGGCTAACCACATACATAGCAGCCAGAACAATACAGTGTAGTACAAATCAGTCATGTCCAATCACTCCTGTCTACTAAAGAACAGATTGTAATTTATAATAACATACCGATGTCTTTTCATATGGAGGAGGCGGTGACTGTCGATAGGCCGGATAATCAGTCTTCTCTGCTAGTTTTATCTCTCGGCGCATTCTACGAGGCAGCAAAAAAAGAAAGTAATATGTAAATGCAAAATCTGTGAATTCTAAGGCCCCAGGGCTTGAAAGAAACGCATTTGTATTGCCGTAGCAGCCAGACAGTGGTTGTCATTTTTACAACCTGCACTAGAATAATGAAGTTGGAATCTATTAGCTACTGGAAAAATTAGGACAATGCTTTGCTGCACTAGAAAAAAATGACAGTGTTATCAGAATTGCGGGTGTTGCTGCTGTCTGGTGGGATATTCTGTTCAACATAAGCGGTGCAGGACAATTTCCAGAATTGGGGAATGTGCTGAAGAAAGTAGGACACTTGCTAACTATGGTGACATGGATACTTTTCTTTTAATTGTTGTAAGGCAGACTGTTAAACTGTTATATTTAAAGTGTATGTAAACCTTAACAATAAAACTTCTCTATGATTCGCTCCCTTTTGGTCTGCTAGTTATACCATTGAATGTGTTTTGTTATATCTGTTCAGCAAGTGCAAAACAGACCTGTTAATCATGTCAGAAAGTCAGAGCTTTCCTGTGCACACTTCATGTGTTATCTCAGGGAGTCTGATTAGCCCTCCTAGGTCTCATCTTGGACTACAGAATATTTGATGTCTATGTTGTAGAGATAATAGGGGGATCTGAGTAGTTTGGCAACAGAAAATGCACTTTGGTCAGCCCTCAACAGGACATGGAGCTGAATGCATTTCTGGAAGATCAAAAGGGTATTTTCTTATTGAGTCTATAAAGGGATACAATATGGGGAAATGTGCATATTATCCAGAGATGTATTGCATATATTTTTTTTAAATATTTTGCTATGACATACAATTTAACATAATTTGATGTCAGAAGTTGCATTACCTGCACCAACATATGCCGGCGACACTCAAAGCCACTAGACCAGCGAGGGCACAGGCCACCACCACACCTGTCGAGACACAGAAGAACAAATTAATGTAAGACTCCACTTTAAGTACCTCATTGATCAACACAGTATAGGTTTTCACCTTACTTTTATTTATTTTTTATTCTTCTATTGCATATAAATTTAAAGGAGACTGTTGAAAGAAATATGAGAATTTCCATTGCTGTCCTCCTCCTGAAAAGTCTAGTTGCTTGGCTATCATGCCGGTCTTCTGTTAGTAGCAGGTTAGTAACCAAGTGAGCCAGAGACAACCAGGTATATATAATTTTTGGAAGATATCCGCTCAAAGCGAACCTGTGACATAAATTAAATGCACAAAACTATCAATATTGCTATAAAGCAGGCAAATGTATTTTTTGGGTGCACAGGTACCTCAACTATCCTAGGGGGGGTGTCAAATGTGATAGCGACAATGTATTTAATCTGTCCAATCACCTGCCGCCCCTGACAGTGGCTGGCTGGATGCATCAGGGACTGAAGTAGAAAAAAAATGCAGATTAGGAGTTCTGACAAAAAAGTGCTGAAGCATAAGACAGTCAGGCAACTAGTATTCTTAGACATAGGTCAGCAATCACAGACCCCCTATTTCTTTCAGGACAGGTTCCCTTTAATCACCCAGCTCTCATACCGAGTGGCCAGGTAGGTCCCAAATGAAATGGCCATCAATACACTTTACAAAAGTAGGTAAATTCTTTTGTCCTTCGCTGTGCTTGCTATAATGGCCCTGAGAGTCTTTTAATGTGGAGTCAAAGCTGGTCGAGCGACTGGAGTAATGAGCACCTGTGGTTAGCAGGCAATGACTCTCTGCTGGGACTATTGTATCCCGATCAGAGAGCTCTCTTAGCTTTTAGCAGACTTAATTGCTTTATTGTGTGGCCCAGCAGCCTTTCCTGCACCCTGTGCCTTTGACTGGAGACTTGGACAAAACAGGAGAGGTTCAGCACGGGGCAAGACAATTGCCGTTTGATGAATTAACTGCAATCCCTTTAGAATCGGACATGAAAAGCACAGAGCAGAGGGGGGTGTTATTATACACTAAGCACTTCCCGCACCCTCTGTCCGGCAGGATCAACATGTGGGGGGTCAACGGCATGACCTGCGGCTCATATGACAACTATAAGTCATTTAACTTATGGGTGGACACTGGTGGACTCATTTACCTGTTGGTTTTCAACATGTATTTGAAACTCATGTAGTAAGATATCTTTGCAATTTTTTTTACCCCTTCCCTCAAGAAAATCTCCTTGAATCTGCTGCATTTTAAGTGTAATAAATCATACAGCTAGTACAAATATTGTCCCTTTAAATGGATGCAATTGCTGGGTTTAGGTGGGAACTCAGTCCATGTAGTGAGTCCACTGTCAGGGCCACAGAGAGATATAAAAAGCCGGTGTATATTTTAATGTGTTACCTAGAAGCAGCCCATCGCCAGGAGGTCTTTGGGTAGTTTTAGGCGAGCCCCGATTATTACTTCGGCCAGACGGTTCTTTAGCTGGTGGATTGGGCGGTGGTGGAGGATGGGACGGTGTGGTTTGGACTGTGAAAAAAAAAGAAAATCAAATATTTCAAATCACAAGTAAAGAAGGAACTTACATTTTTTTTTGGTGCTTCTAAATATGTTGAAGGGAATTGGCAGTAGACACGGAGAAATGATCTGACACAAAATATCCACTCATGCGAATATGTTCTGATGTTACACGATTATGTAGTAGGCAGGCATCACTGTAGTCACCTAGGCACTCCTCTGAATATACTATGATCCTACATGAATATGTAGTAGGCAGGCACCACTGTATCCACCTAGGCAATCCATGGAATATGCTTAAAACCTACATGAGTATGCAGTAGACAGCCACCAATGTATCCACTTAGGCACTCATGTAAATATGTTATGATCCTACATGAGTACATAGTAGGCAGATGTTATGAGCTTACATGAGTACGATATGTAGTAGGCATGCACCACTGTATTCACCTAGGCACTCATGTAAATATTTTATGAGCTTACATGAGCATGCAGTAGGCAGACACAACTGTATCCACCTAGGCACTCATGTGAATATGTTCTGAGCTTACACGAGTACATAATAGGCAGATACCCCTGTACCCACATAGGCATAAACACTGAAAAGAACACATTAAAACTGGGTTTTCAGGGATGACTTTGAAAAGTAGAACATCAGCCAAACTGGAGAGGCTTAGAACCCCTGCTGAGGAAAATTACCTTACTTCCTTTCTCAGTGATGGTCACTAGTACAGGAAGTGAGGGAAATCTCAGTAAGAACGCAGACAACAATAAAACCCTCACAAGAGATCTAACCCTTTCCCACTCCATTCAATACATAAAAAAGGTTATGGCTGATGATGCACTTTAATATTTCTCAAGGATTTCAATGGGGCTCTCAACTTCTCCTCCTAAGAAGCTTTACAAGCGCAGTCTCAATCCTACTGCTGCATAGAAATAGAAGGAAGAGGGAGATCTCACAATAGCTGTGGGAGCAGTGTAAAGGGAGCATTTAAGTGCAATCAGCGAGCAAAGATCAAAATGGTTGTTTTAAGAATCAGTCGCCTGCTCTATACTTCAGGCAATTGGCCTGAAAGCGACCGGAATTTTCCAGCCCAACACTTTTATTTTGATCAACATAGTAACAAAACAAAAAAAAGACAATAAAAAGATGCTGGATTCAAGCAGAAGAGCAAACCAACAATTTCATCAAAGAACCAGATTGACATGAATGGACAGAAAAGAAAAAAAAAAAAAAAGGAGGATGTGTGAAGAAATTGTAAAGTGTGTGTCCTACTTTACTGTTGGGCTGCTTGAGATAGAGAAGCCAGTAGGCAATTCCTCTAGCCAGCAATACAAAACATTCGTTTTAAATGGAAAAACCCTTCAAATTGACGTGACGTCCTTAAGTGGAACGTCCTTCATCCTGGTCCGGAGTGCTGTCAATGTTCAGCTTTGTACCTGGGTGTCCCAGGAACAGGACACTGAGCCCACTGAGGCGTGACAATGGCACAAGCCACTGTCACTTGCCAGCAGTGAATATTCATACAGCCCGGCCTGAGGCCATTAACATGATGACATGAAGATGCTGCAGTGTGTTTGTCACTTTATGGGTCATTTAACACAACTGGCTGCAGGCAGCCGACAATGAGGTCCTTGTCTGGTGACAGCCTAATCACTGAACTCCATCTGAAAGGAGATTTACGGCCTGCTGGCTAGGGGTCCCTGCCCTGGTAGCCATTGGGCCTGTTTAACGGTGGCCCCTCCTGTTTATTATTTCACGGAGGGGCCCGTGAGTGAACAAGTACAATGTCACACTCACCATCTTCAGCAAAATTGACAGCATGCGGCTTATTCTTCTTGAGCATGGAAGCCAGGGAGTCAATCTCGGCTTCGAGACTGTTGTCGGCCACTGCAAAAGGGAAAAATAAAGACATCAATGAGCTGCGTTTAACCTGCACACAGGTGAAGGGAAAAATCCACATTTGTTACAAAACATTATATAACATATCATCATTTTTAAAATCTAAGAGAACCTGTCACAAAGTAAATTCCCAAATTCCACCATAGATGCAATACTTACCTTTCCCGGAGCTCCAATCCCAGCAGCCGCTCTGTAAGTGTCCCGGTATTTCTGGGTATGGAGGAACGTAATTCTGTGCTTGGGGCCAATCTACGGGCCCCATGCTGACACATGGGAATGAGGGTGTGCAATAGTCAACAATACTGGGTGCCAATGACAAACGCCAGAAGCTTTTAGGGGACAGCCGCAAAAAGGTAAGTACTGGAAACAGTGTGCCTAGTACAGAGTGGGGAGTGACTGGTCATCTTCAAGACCACTTTAAGTTATTAAAAATGTACTTTCCATGTCCATATCAACCTGCAGCCAACTCAGCCAACTAATATTTACCAAAAGCATTTTTTTTAAAATGCTTGTAAACCAGGGGTGTTCTGTACATTGTGTCGAAAACTTCCCCAGAAATCTCATTTCTGCTTATGTGACCAGCTTGCTGCCTTTCCCAGAGCATGATGTCAAATTACAGGCATCTCCCGCAGCAGGATTTTATTTCTGCCAAGCCAGGTTTATAAGGCTGCATTGTTCTTTATTATAACACTGAGACTGATCAGGTGGTGATAATTGGGAAATCATCACAAATCCTGAGCAATTATTTTGATAAAAGTACTGACAAAGCAACCGCTACCATCTTCAGAGCCGTGAATGGACGAATTCTGTAATAAAGTCTACTAAAATCTCTGCAATGTGCACAGTGAACCTGGAGGGGATCGTTCATTCCAGACAACTAAATCAGCTATAAACTACCAGCATGCCGCAGCTGGAGAATGTAATGAACAATGAAATGCACTGGCTCATGCAGCATACTACTGGACTGTTTCATCTTAACAAGCTTGATACCTGCTTCTAAATAAATCGAAATCTTCCAGATTCTTGGAATTCCCCCACCCAGGTTAGATCCTAGAGCACCCGTCATGTCACCTACCGACAGAAGCCAACAATACGAGCTCACTCACACTTGACCTACACAGAGGACGGCTTGTGCCCAGAAGCCTATCCTTCAAGATGTGTCAGGATGTCTAGTGATGGTTACAGATGAGGAGTCACAACTTTGACACACAGTCACACATGCCACCCTGTGTACAGCTGTTAGGGTAGAAAGGGTTAAAAATCTGCTGCATTGCTATCAGAGGGCCCCTCGCCTGCAACTACTGCTCTAAACCTGCACAGAAGGGGCCAAAGCTCGGGGTAGGGGTATTATGGGCACCCAGGAGAAGCAGAAAGGCAACTGGGGGCTTAAAATGTATATTACAGCTTAGCACTCCTTAGGGCCAACCTAGGCGACACCCCACCGCGCCTAATTCTGACTGCGCGGATTGCCGCGCAGTCAGGAGTCGCCCAGGTGTGCACTGATCGCGCTGTGGGTGCCATTATTTTCCAATGGCACCCCAGTACCTTTTTTCTGCGATACACGACGCACGGCTGTGTTCAGAAGCACGGGTGGAATCACGGCGGGAAAGCGTGCAATCCGCCAAGCGCGACTGGGGTGCCAATGGAAAACAATGGCAACCCCAGCCCGATCGGTGCATACCTGGGCAACTCCTGACCGCACGGCAATCCGCGCGGAATCGTACACGATTGCCACGCAGTGGGGTGTCGCCTAGGTGTGGCGGCTACATTCCATTTTCGTTGTTCAGGCCAAGAACATTTGCAGCAAGCACAGAAAATATCTGGTGATCCTGCCAAAAGCGACGCGTCCTTGTCACTTCCTGTGAGGTGAACAGACAGCAAGAGATGAACAAAGGCAGACATGTTTGAAGTCGAGCCTATGTGACAACCATGACTCCCTCCATAGATCCAGTGCGGGAGTGAGTGTTGTCACCCAGGAAGAGGAAATGGAAGTGTTGTCACCCAGAAGGAGGAAGTGTGTTATTAGCAGGGTTACCAGCTAAAAATAAAAAGGGTAAAAAAAGCCTAAAAAAAGAAAAATGAATGCAGCCATCTGATCTGAGGACTGGTCATCTTCAATATCTGACATTCCAGTAGTTGGATTTATATACAAATTTAAGCTGCAATGTTGGCCATTAAAGATCAATTTCCACAGCCGGTTCAGCAGCTTTTGTCAGATACTGATATATGAAGATGAAAGGAACTGTCTGGACTGAAAATTGTGATTGTCTTCCCAGCCGATTGCATGGTGTATGGAGCAACTGACTGGTAGAAATGTCTCCGTTTACTTCAAACACTGAAAGTGATCAGACTGATGATGAATGTGGTCACATAAGTCCACTTATCATATAGAATCATGCAAATGTCTCCTGGTTGCTGCACAGTACCGCTCACAGCGGCCTCAGAAGAGTAGCCATGCTTGAAGTACACACCCTGCCCACACTAGGAGGGGAATAAAACGATAAAAGCCTGAATTCATTATTAAAATGAAATGTATGGAGACTGTGGCATAAAAACGTGAAGCTTCCCTTTATATCAAATCTACGGTTTTAATTCTTATTTCTGCGCCCAATACGAATGCACTTTATGGCTAAAATTGAAATATCTGCTCCACCCAAGTTTCATATCTTGGGCTTAGCGCAGCTGCTGGTGTGTCCAATCACATCGAGGCGTCTTGTATA
>NW_017306519.1:49879-86823 GCF_000935625.1 Nanorana parkeri | reverse complement strand
GCCACACCCCTGACAAAGCCCAAAGATGACATCCCACTTCCCAAAGGGTTCTAATGCTCCATCTGACAAGCCAATACTGTTACAAGAGTGACCCCTAGTGCTGTGGCCTTATGGAAGGGGCGGGGTTTATGAGACGTAGATATGGAAGCTGTTGTGTGATTGGACTCACTTTAGCCTCATTTAATCTGTTCTGGGTGGAGTCTGTCTTTACTGTTTAATGGCCCCGACGCCTGTAAGTGATGTTCACATTGCCTCTGGTTCTTAAAGGGTATCGATTATTATGACAGGCATTTATATAGCACCATCAATTTACACAGTGCTTTACATTGTGCACATTTACATCAGTCCCTGCCCTCAAAGAGCTTACAATCTAAGGGCCCTATCTCACATACACAGGGATCCCAACCTGAAAGAAGCACTTTCAGGGAGGTGTCCCTCTCATTTCCGGGAGGGGCCCCCCCCCCCATCCACGGAGGAGAGGTTAGGGGGGCTGGGAGAGAGCACCCCCCTGAAATGATGGCAGATAGCACAGGAAGCAATAGCTTCTTTGCTATCTGCAGGCTTTCTTTTTTTGTATTCTGACAGTTGCAGTCCTCAGAATAAAAAAAAAAAAAGGCATACGATTGCATAGCTAGATTCCTATTGGCTATTGCAAAGTGCAATAGCCAATAGGAATCTAGCTATGCAATCGTATGCCTTTTTTTTTCTTTTCTGACATCGGGAGCCGCGGCCCGACCGTCAGTCAGAAAAGAAAAAAAAAAACGATCGCAGGGAAAGGTTTAATCTGCTCTATCAAGCAGATTAAACCTTTCCCTGCGATCGTTTTTTTTTTTCTTTTCTGACATCGGGAGCCGCGGCCCGACCGTCAGTCAGAAAAGAAAAAAAAAAACGATCGCAGGGAAAGGTTTAATCTGCTCTATCAAGCAGATTAAACCTTTCCGGGAGAAAATGTTTCTCTCCCGGGCGGCCGGGAGCCGCTATCTAATAGCGGGAGACTCCCGGAGCTTCCGGGAGAGTTGAGATGTCTGCATACATACAGGGCCAATGTAGACAGGAGCCAATTGACCTTCCAGCATGTCTTTGGAGTGGTCAAGAACTAAAAATAAATCTGTATTTCTATATTGAATTTCCAGAAGTTCTATCCAACTTCTAATTACAAACTTCTAGATGCATGTGGTTATCTTACTTATTGGAGATGCCCATAGGATGCATTTCCTCAACACAATGACACAATGAATATGCGCTATGTGAACATATAGTTCCTTGTGTCACAATTGTAACATTATCATTGCTTGCTGGAAGCAATGCATTATGGGATAGGTAGTCTTGAGAAATGGAGATGACGTCACATCAAGCAGCAGGGAAAGAGATGCAAAGCACACAGGGAATCCAGGAAGTTGGTGAAAGTGATGGGAAGCCGGAAGGCAGCACTCACTGTATGTATGTATGTATGTATGTATGTATGTATGTATGTAGATATATAGATATAGATATATATATATATATCTATATCTATATATCTATATACATACATACATACATACATACATACATACACAGGATTTTTTCATGTCCGCTTTAATTATATAAGAAAAAACAACTCTAGTATGTCTTCCTGACAATGCTGAAGTTCTAAGATGACTTTACAACTGAATTCATTGACACAATTATGTAAGACTAAATGCTACGACAAATGATTTTGAATGACTGTTCAAACGAAAATTAAATTCTAAGTGTATGGTCAGCGTTCAATGCTCTTACTGTAAACCTGTATACAACAAAGGCCCAAAGCAGTGACCCCATCAGTACCAGCACGGCTTAACAACTAATCCTATTGTCAGGGAGAAGGGCGATGATTATTACCAGGAGGAGGACAGGGACTCTTGTCACACACAGCACAGTAGGAAGTGGAAGGTAATAAAGTGGAGGAGACAAGGCCATGACACACATGCCGGCAGTAAAACAGGGACCCCAGCATCTGGGTATGAGGAAGTGTTCAACAAGAAGCCGTAAAACATTATAGAGCACCCTCGTTCAATGTAGGAGAGTGACAAGATGCAGACACATACCAGAGCGCACTATGAGGAGCCCTGGGAGACAAGAATGACAGCCCAACACACCGCCAGATCACCGTATTGTAGCGCCACAATAGAATCCCTATAAACTGAGTCTCATATGTTACAACCTGATTGTACAATCTCCTTAAAGCTGGCTGCACACGTGTACAATCTTGTCTACCTAATCAGTCCATTCACTCATGTTGTCCCCCATTCTATATAGTTGTAATGTTTAAGGCCAACCTAAATAATTCAATAATGTATATCCAAAGTCAGAATTCTTTTTTTTTTTACAGTTTTGGCTATGTTTTTATCGATGTCCTTGTCCTGCTCTGGAGGTTCACTATTTGTCACAGCAACCATTATCATGGAGACAGAAAGTGATGAAAAATCCAAAAATGTTACAATTGTCACCAAAGCTGGAACAGAGGGGAAATCTTCCAATGTGGGCCCCGGTTCTGCTGACATCTAAGATGGGATTTACCCTCAATTTGGAGAGTTCCGTTCCCTTCCTGTTGTTCTCTGCAACAGGAACTGAAAGGAAATCTTCACAAGGGGTGACCTACAGTGATACAGTTGTAACAGTTTTAAATATTGCCCAAAACTTTAAAAAAAACAAACAATCATTATAGACACACTTTAATTTTATATTCAGTCAGGTAAGCCTTTGCTTTACACTATCAAAAGCTGGTCACATGTTACAATCGGATTGTACAATCCCTGCACACACCTATTCAGACGCCATTTAACAAATCAGAATGATACACATTGTGGGTGGAAAGTGGAGGAAGGGAGGAAAGCCATAAAATCAAGAGAAGTATATAGAACCTCCATACTCTTTGAAAGAAAACCAACCCATGTCCCCAGTGCTACAAGACAAGACTGCTAACCACTTAGCCTGAATAGTAACAATTATAACTCCCTCCCAAGCTGTGTGTTGTAGATGCCCCCAAGACACAAGATGGAGGACACAGGAATACAATATAGGTGCCATAAGCCAATTATTTTTGTATATTTGAGGAAAATGGCTAGATGCGAGTCTCAGAAAAGACAGCAGGGGGTCCCGGCCTGATTAGCACATCACACCTCCATCCCCAAAACTCAGCAAACGAGTCTCTTTCCTCTGCCTGAATAGCTGGCCACAGTGCTGTACACATGCTAATGAGGCCAGGGACAAGACAGGCCGGGACATAGCAGATGGCTGAAGAAACTGGGCTGTCCAGCTCCCCCTCTCTGGGGTCCTACATGGGGCGGCACTTGTTTAGCTGGACAGATAACCGTGTTTTGTAAACATGTCAAACCAATGGGGCCTGGCCTGGCAGAGAAAGGCTTGAAGTGAAGCGTCAGGCCTCCCTCTATTCATGGGGTGCTTTTCTCCTCAACACAATAGCTTGATTCACCGAGATCCCTGCTAGTCAACAACAATGGGGGACCACAAACCACAACAGGACAGCGCCCCACATTGGTCAAAAGTTGTATAAAGTGCAACTCAAAGAATGGAATTGATCCTTATATGTAGTATAGGCACGACTGGAAGTGTTTTGGTTGCCCGAAACAACCTGCTTGGGCAATATGTGTCTGACTGGATATCAAGTAATTGGACTGTTTAGGAAGGTCCTTGTATCCCACTATGTTCTACTTCTGGCCGTACACCTATTGATCTGATCAATATGATATCAGTGGTAATGTGTCGGTCTGTCTGACTGGATATAAAGTCATTGGATTGTTTAGGGAGGTCCCTGTATTCTTCTACTGCTGGCCGTACCACCTATTGATCTGATCAATATGATATAAGTGGTAATATGTCGGTCTGTCTGACTGGATATAAAGTAATTGGACTGTTTAGGGAGATCCTTGTATCCCACTATGTTCTACTGCTGGCCGTACACCTATTCATCTGATCAATATGATATCAGTGGTAATGTGTTGGTCTGTCTGACTGGATATAAAGTCACCGGATGGTTTAGGGAGGTCCTTGTATTCCTCTACATTTTACTGCTGGGCATACACCTATTGATCTGATCAATATGAAATGAATGTTTAAATGTTCGGTTTGAATCTAGCAATTATCAATGACTTTTCACTACAATCTTGAAATCCTCCAGCTCCCCTTCACACGTGAGCAATTTGTTGTGCATCTCCCAAAGTGTGACAACGCTCAGCATCAAGATTCCTAATATATTTAATGGTGCCTATTCACACCTAAGAACCATAGACTTCAATGGCAGTGACTGAAAATGCGTCACACATGCATTATAGAACCTTCTTTGTGTAGTTTTGCACATAACAATCCTCCTCCTCCTAGCAATATCAGGTCTGTGAACAAAATGGAGGATTCAAGAATGTCCATGCTGGATGTGGAGACTTTTATCCACCTGGTGAGGGCCCACACAAGAACCTCTATGAACCCTTTGATGCCCATATGGCAAGCGTCAAAGGGCCTAGTAATAAATTGAGTGTGAAGTTTTCCTGGATTGGGGGACACCACAAAGGAACACCAGGAAGTAGATACAAGGACGATGCACATATGAGATCACAGATGATACTACTTTCCTTTGGCCAAAACAAAACTGCATGAAGCTTGAAAACACGTGAAGAAAGCTTCAAAAACTAACAAGAAATATATTCAAAGTGGCCTAAAAATGCTCATGCACTTATGTAAATTGTGGCTCAATGACTTTCGTATGATTGTAAATAAAGCTGTGTATGGAGCAAGTGAAATTATGAAGAAGAACTTTTGCAGCCAAAGCTGCCCACAGACAGACAGACGTTTCCCTGAGAACTGGCGACCCGCTTCTCTTCAGACTTGACATTTTTTAGTGCGAGGATTCTTGTGATTCTCGCCAAATTGAATTCTCAGCATTCCGATTCTGCCCTTTTCTGCAGAGCAAAGGATCACCTTAGAAAAGCTACCTACAGGTCATCAGAGTCAGGAAGTGCTCATAAGAAAGTCATAGACAAGCTAATTGCGGCAAGCAACACATTTCATAGGACAGTCTATGGTAGGGGTGGGCAAACTCCGGCTCTCCAGCTATTGTAGAACTACAAATCCCATGAGGCTTTGCAAGATTCTCACAGCCACAGGCATGACTCCCAGAGACAGATGCATGATCGGATTTGTAGTTTCACCACAGCTGGAGGGCTGAAGTTAGCCCACCTCTGGTCCATGGTCACCTTTAGTGACAGTCTAATGTATCTTTGGCTCTAATGCCAAACTTAAATGACACAACGGGCAGAATTGAGTGGAATAAACCTTCAGGGGGGCACATTGTGTCTGCAGAGGGCTGCACCTACTTAATTCCAGACAGAGATTAAAGCATTCAGTATCTAACATTATATTAATAATTGCAATTTACAACATTTTATCCCAGAGACGCAAAATGTTAAATTGATATCGGCCTACGTCTCCACACACATACAACCTACACAGCTATGTGGTTTCTATGGAAAACGAACACTCAGCACATCAAAATGAAGGTGTGAAAGCATCCATTCCCAGGCAACTGACCATTTTTGGGCAGATATTGGTCACTTTGGAATCAGAAATTGCCTGTGCACCAGAAACTTCCAACATAACAAAGTTGTTTTATCAAATTTGAGAAGAATTTGGACACAGCTCCAGAAAATCTATTTTCAAATGGATATAGGGAAGTACTGACTGGGGCAAATGTCCAAAAAAACAGCCATGTCAATTCATCCCAAAATACAAGGAGGCACCCAGTATTTATTCCTTGCACCTGATGTACAAATCTCCCTGCATTCCTCCCATTCACCACAAACCGGACCAGGCCTGGCCCTCTTCCCTGTGCAGTTGCCAGGCGTCCCATATTTTGCAAAACAGTCCTGAATTGTGTTTATATGTGTAGAATACAGGGAATGTGTATTGTGCTGTTTTGGTTACTGTTTGACAACATTTATGTATGGACGTTGCATACAACTACATCTTTTGTTATGCACACCAGATACAATCCTCTAGTTTTTGTTCTTTGTATATAAATGTGACACGGTACCACCTCCTACACACCCAGGTTTTGCCACAACATGCCACTTTCTTATCACCCTATAACCCAGGGTTAGGCAACTTTGGCCCTCCAGCAGTTGTGGAACTACAAGTCCCATTAGGCCTTGCAAGACTCTGCCAGCCACAGGCATGACTCCCAGAGGCATTATAGGATTTGTAGTTTCAGCACAGCTGGAGGGCTGAGGTTGGCCACCCCTACTATAACCTGAGGCTTGTTCAGCCACTGCGAGTGCGGAGTTAGCAAACCGCTACTGAACGCTGTGCTGCAAGTCAGCGCTCAGCACTGCTAACCTAGCACTTGCAGTGGAAGTGAATGTGGATGCAGAGCACTGAGTGTGATGGAGAAGGTGGGGGACAAAACACCAGCGGCCATTTTAACTGTGGGCACACCCGTCAGTGCTGGAAAAAGGTACCTAAACCCCGATGGAGGAAATCAATTCATTGTGGGAACGTACAATTTAATGTTTTGGTAGACGAGCAGACCAAATATTAATTGGAAAATTGTATTTATTAGTCAAAATTATTATCCTTCGCCATTTTGCTTAGCACTGTGCAGACAAAGCATTCAGTGAAGCTGCTGCAGCGAACTGAAGTGCTGCAGAACAGCTACTCAATGCTTGGTTAAGGAACTGAACACCCCTCTGTTCTCCCAGGTTGACCACCAAGTGAAAGTCATCCAAATAATGGAGCTCAGACTAAAATCAGGCAATAGACTGGCAGAAATGTCACCTATGGAGACACTTTCCCATCACTTCCTGTCCTGGCAGAGGATCTAATCCTTCTCCACTTTATCCAACGTTAAATAAAATGTTTTAGCTGGAGTTGATAATTGTGAAGTGTGGATGACCGTTCTGAAGCGTGCTAACAGCAGCGGGAACCTCCAACGCTGGCTACTGTTTACAGGCCGCCACGACACCGGCAGCGGCCTGCATACAATACAGCTAATACTGTTTTCCACATGGCTCAGGCAGTTTTTAAATCAATTTTTTTTAAATGCTCACAAGGCCACCCAAATCCCTAATTTCAACTGTTTCCTGCTGAAATTTGAGTTGTCTATGGGGGCCTTAAAGTGCAACTGAAGCCAGAGTTTTTTTTTTTTTTTATGGTTTTGGATAGGGTGGAGAAGAATTAGAACCCGTCAGGTTTAGGGTGATTTACCCTCTCTATTTGTCCTGGTGACTGTTATCACTGAAAGTGACAGAAAATTACATATTTTGGGTTGCCACCAAAACAGGAATAGATGGAAAATGTTGCAATGGTGACCCTGCTGACCCCCAGGCACTTCCCTCACTTCCTATTGTGGCCACTGGACAGGAAGTGAAGGGAAATCTCTCTTTATAGGAGACAAATGGCAAAAAAGGATAAAATAACCCTCCCTTACTCCATCCAAAATGGAAAAAAATATTCACACCCATTCACGTTGTATTCTAGCACAGCCCGAATGCAAGACAAGGAAATTTGCCTTGGGTGGCCACAGTTCACACCACCACCTTAAAAAAAGTATGCATGCTGTACTTTTTTTTTGTATGCGCACCACAGTGTGACGCGCTACAACCACATTGTGCCCATAGAACCTAATGAAATGTCACTTGTGACATTTCAATAAAGTTTTAACAAAACAAAACAGAAAAAAGTGTGATGCATCTCGATCGCGCACATCAGCACTGTGCCGGGCACATGCACACCAGCAGCCTTGAGGCTGAGAGCGGCTGCTGGTCTGAACAAGCCCTGAGGGTGCAATGGTTCAGGGAGCCATATTCTCCCCTTCACACCTTACCCTACCTCCTAAACTCCAACATCGCCATGTGCCTGTGTCACTCATGTTCCTTCAAACTGTGCAGCGTCATTTAAAGTAAGCAGCCCATCTGGCATATGGTGTAAGGTCACATCAATGCAAAACAGGCTTCAATAAAAAGAGAAGCCCCTACAAAATTAACCCTAACCTGTCCAGCCCAGAGACTTCATTAGGCTTGTACAATGAAACAAGTGCAAGGAGCAAATGGTGGAGCAATAAGTGCAAAGGCCACATAAACCAATCAGAATCCATCTTGTGCTGATCTGACTTTCGTAAAAGAGAAGTCTGATCTCTTGCTATAGGTTATGGCACTTAGTGCTCGGTTACTTGCACTGGTATCAGTTAAAAGGTATCAGCTTATATATGTGAATTGTGTTAACAAAAGGAGTTTCTCATTGCCCATAGCGATCAATGAGAAGTCATGTCTCCTTCTCCATTCTGCACAGCAGATAAGCCATTTGGATTCTGTGTGGTTGCTATAAGCAACAAGAAATCTGCTTGTTACCACACTTTTCATATATAAGCCCCAGAGACATGCACTGGTCTTTATGTGTTTTTGTTTCCTGCTAGAGGTAAACAATCACTGTAATTAGATTATTAAGTGTTATTTGATTGCTATTAATTAGTTACACATCCGCAGAGGGAGACGCAGACGGCCCCACTGCAACCAGAATCAACTAATCTTATTCCCCCTTAGTAAGGTAAATGTATTATCCTGCAGATGCTTATACTTACCTTTCCTTCCCTGAGGGAGCAAAGGCAAGAAACTTGTTCTGGACTCCTAGTCCTGACTTAGATGGTAAAGCCATCTCTCCCTAGATGAAAAGGTTTAAAGGAAAGGGTTAATACTTCTCTCCTACCATCCAGCGTCCTGATCTTCCTTCTGTTACAGAGCCAAGCTTGCTGAAGAATCATCAGCATCCGATACTTCTGGGAGTGCGGGATGCTTAGTCCACCTCTGCTTGCTGTGGTTCCATCCGTCACCCCCTTCTTCCCTATAGCGATGTAGGGGGCCAGCAGATGGAACAACAGTGCAAAGTGGGGGATCAGGGATACAAGGGATACAGAACATTTTGCAGCCACTGTAGCTCTACAATAGAGTGATCAATGATGTATGCAGTGGGACAGGTTAAAGTCCTTTACTTTAGGGGCTGGGATCTTTAATGACTTCGGGACTGGGCATGTTTCTCTGGGCACCAGGGGAGTAAAGGAAAAGTAGCAGTGGGGAGAATGGCACTTTTAAGTCTCCACAAAAGACTAGAGGGCATCCCTTGAGATTAGAACTAGTTTTATTCTGAAGATGCAGAAAGGGTTCTTTACTATAAGAGCTGGGAAAGCACGGAATAGTCTTCTACACTAACAGGTTCTACTGGAAATGGCATACTGCCTCAAAAAAAGGAATGGCTGCCAACCTATAAAACAAAATCTAAAGGGGTTGTTACCTTCAGTTTGAAGACTTCATAGTAAAATATTGATATAAGGATGCATGATATTGTTGCTAGGGGTCAGTAAGGATTTTTGAAGTTGACCTTAATGGACTTTCTTTATCGTATAGAAACTTTGATGCTTCTGAATACATTTTTTCTGCTATCTGAGCACACCCCAAAATTCATGTTCCCATGAGCGTTCAGACATTAACATATTACCATAAAGCAATATGCATCCACTTACGATGCTCAACATACACATACAGGCACCAGTCTCAAACATTCACAACCCCCAGTCACCATGCATACAAGAAATTTAAAGCCATAAGTCCCTATCTGCATACTTCTTATGCAGATAGGACCCACATTCTTGAAGCCAGAACCAGCTAGACAGCCAGGCAGCAGGTATTTTACACAATGAGAAGTCATCAATGACAGTCTCCATATTTCCTTCACAGTACATTGTGGGGGTACAGCCAATGATGCTGGTCAGACGGAGAATTGCATTAGCACAATATGCTTCAGGTGTGACATTTTCCTGAGCCAACAAATGATCAAAGGCTTTACCTGTTATCACCTTTCTTCAGACAGCTAATACACAACCAGGATTGACTGACCAAACACAGACAGGTCTTCTCCCTGTATGTAGGGATCGGTGAGATAAGAAGCACCTTACTGCACACTGACACCTCTTTGAATGAAAGTTTTAATGAAGCCATAAAATAGAAGACATGGTTATGTTACAATGAACTTTACAAGTTTTCTTAATACATCGTGCCGGAGCAGCACTTGTAACATGCTTCTGTGTCTATGGTTCACTGTTCTACCTGTAGCAGATAGCAATGCACAGTCTACAGTCTACACTAAGAGATCGTACAATTGTCCCATGACACCATTCGTCCTTCTGGGCTCCACTGCTCTCTGTCTTTACTACCATAACAATATTCTGCCCTGTGAGATTCCTTCTATTAAGTAGACTGCTTTCTTCAACATGGATGTGGAGCCCATAAAGGTGGACAAACCCGAGCATGACCATGGTTCTGTAAATTGCAACCCATACACACAATCTGCAACTTGCTTATGCACCCTCTTCCACCTGCAACCCCCTGCATTGTTCCCAGAACCCAACCTAGAACATGGTTTTACCTCTATCGAAAAGTTACTGTGCTTCAAGAGACTGCCATGTTAGGGGATGATGCATGTTACAGGGCATAGTCATGTTACAGACTGCTGTCAAGTTAGAGAGTGACGCATGTTACAGGGCATAGTCATGTACAGACTGGTCATGTTAGAGAAAGATGCATGTTACAGACTGCTGTCATGTTCGAGAAAGATGCATGTTACAGGGCGTGGTCATGTTACCGAGCAAAGTCAGGTTAGAGAGTGACACATGTTACAGGGCACATTAATGTTACAGACTGCTGTCATGTTAGAGAAAGATGCATGTTACGGGGCATAGTCATGTCACAGACTGCCGCCAGGTTAGAAAGTGATGCATGTTACCGGGCATAGTCATGTTACAGACTGCTGACATGTTAGAGAAAGATGCATGTTACAAGACATGGTCATGTTACTGACTGGTCACGTTAGAGAGTGACGCATGTTACAGGGCAGTCATGTTACAGACTGATGCATGTTACAGGACATTGTCATGTTACAGACTGCTGTCATTATCTTAGAGAGTGATGCATGTTACAGGGCATGGTCATGTTACACACTGCGGTCATGTTACAAGAGACCACTAGATGTGTGATGCTGAACCTTTTTTATTCAATACTCTGTGTGTATGACCTGGAACACGTATGCATATAAAGGAATTTGACATCTCTCATACTCTTTATTCTACATGAATGTTTCAGGTCAGTGACTCAAGAGGTTTTTCTTATGATAAAGACAACTCAGCAACTAGTATTTGCAGGAATCAGTCAGCATGGAAGCCTCCAAATGTTTCCCATGGTCAGTGCCCTTTTAAGCAAGTAGAGACTGAGCACAGATATCAGACGGAACCACTGCGGTGCTGTGATCCAAACTGGAGGATGAAGAAAATGCTCACTGTAGTGTCTGCCACTGTTTGATGACATTAGAGTGATCCTATTAGACAGTCCTGTTCATTGATCCTACACCCTCCTGAGAACGCAAGATCACACATTTCACCACCAGGGTCCTTAAGGGAAAAACACGAATAACATTTACTCAAAAAATAAATCTTAGTTTTGCAGTCTGTCCAACAATCTGTCCTCCCAGAATGATATTTTAGTGATAGATGGAGCTTGTGTTTCTGCTCCTCTTATTATAGTCTCCATAATATAATATGAAAGAAATCCAGGAGGGGGAATGCAAGTGCCTCCTAATAGACAGTAACAGAGTACCAGAGAAATGCAATCATCTAGGAGACACTAAAATATCATTATTGGATGGGCTGACCCTTTACGATTATGGGCTGCTGAAAGAAACACAATGATACATCCACACCACTGACGGGATGAAAAGAAGTTACACTTGTACATTTGAAAAGCAAGTGCCACATACAGCAGGTTACAATGGTCCTTTGGCGCCCCCTACTGACCAATAATGGAAATATCTCACCCTCATGCACAAAATGAAAATCTGAGCCAGTGTAATCCTAAAAGTGGAGCCAGACTGTCCTCTAGAGGCCAACTGCAAAATTACCACTCTTCCCTCCTGGTACAGAAAAACATTGAACAACAAGATACACTTTTTTCATAACAATCTTTTATTTAAAGTTAACCTTTGCTAAAATCCTCTGATGTGGATCACATTGTCATCACTATATCCTGAAGGGTAGGTGTTGGTACCTGAGCCTATGGAGAGGGGTTCTTCTGCATAAAGGGGGATGAAAGAGATCTGATATAGGGGTGATGTAGGGAGATCTGCTGTCTATAGGGTAGATGTAGGGAGATCTGATGCCTATAGGGGTGATGTAGTGGGATCTGCTGTCTATAGGGTAGATGTAGGGAGATCTGATGCCTATAGGGGTGATGTAGTGGGATCTGCTGTCTATAGGGTAGATGTAGGGAGATCTGATGCCTATAGGGGTGATGTAGTGGGATCTGCTGTCTATAGGGTAGATGTAGGGAGATCTGATGCCTGTAGGGGAAATGTAGAAGGCGGTCTGATGCTTATAGGGGTATGGATGGCATGGTATTATTCTGCATTGCTGTATAATGTATTGCTGTGATTTGTAGTCCCATAAAGCCGATGCCATTCTGCATTGCTGTATAATGTATTGCAGGGATTTGTAGTCCTCTATATAAAACTGTCACATGACACTAAAAAAAACAAAAACTTATCGGTAATTGGTATCAGCGAGTACTTGAGGAAAAGTAACGGTACTCGTTCTCGGTCTGGAAGAAATTGCATCGGTGCATCACTAATAAATCTGTATTTTTATATTGAATTTCCAGAAGTTCTATCCCATCCCTAATAACCATATCCATCTAGAAGTTTGTAAATGTACTTACTGACGACACAATCTCACTCAGCCCTGTGAATATGCACTTCCTTGAGTCACAACTCTCACAGAGCCTGCCGTCTGATCACTCAATGTCTGAACAATGTAACATTATCATTGATTGCTGGAAGCAATGCATGATGGGATATGTAATCTTGAGAAATTGGCATTGCATCACATCAAGCAGCAGTGAATTAGCTTTCCACGCAATGGTGACAACATACTAGAGACTGGATTGCTAAGAGACCACTTAACTATTTCTTTCAATAACTTTATGTAGAAACATGACATGAACACAAAATAAGGTGCAATGTACATAGTGCAAATTGAGCTCTACACAAGCATGTTATAGAAACATAGTAATAGTATGCAAGAGCTACATTTCAATCAAAATAATAACCTGAACAAAGAGCACCTGTATAGGGTTCCGAAATCCAGATCTGTTAACCAATATTAAAAGGGAAAGAGGCATTCATGAAAATACCAAGCTAACAGTGTCATCACCTACTTTTCTCTATGGAGTCAGATTGTGCAATGTTCCAGGCCAGGGAGGGAGCAACTCCATGATGGCGAGTAGTTACTTGACCAATAGTGATGTGTCTCTAGTAGCAAAATCGCTCATCTGACATGGCCCTACAGCTGACAATAGGTACTGCAAGTGTTAAGTGTGATACTGCAAGTGCTTAGTGTGATACTGCAAGTGCTTAGTGTGATACTGCAAGTGCTAAGTGTGATACTGCAAGTGCTAAGTGTGATACTGCAAGTGCTAAGTGCTCATTTTTGTCTAGGGGCCGGAATCAGACACATTTACTTACCTGATCCTCGGTCCCTCCCGGCTGCTAGACTGTTACTGGCAGCCTCTTTTCCCAAGGCTCCAGCAGTTAAAGGACTGCTGACGTCATCACGTCTTATGCAGGTCCACTATCCTGCATTGGGCATGAGGATGCCAAGGGATATTCCATAGCTCGAGAAAAAGGGGGAGAGAGGTGACCGCCGACAAGCACGGGAGCCAGGATCAGGTAAGTATATCTGCTTTCTTTGAGATCCCTGGACCCAAACTAGCACTTAACCCTTGCAGTGAGGTGGTAGCTTGTGCTTGGAGTTCTTTTCTGTTTGGGTTACAGATATAATCAGGCCCCCTTCAGGCAATGGTTTCTGCATCCAGGTCCCCTAAACATGAACGGGCACATGGAGCGTGTTTAGTATGTGAGAGATGCGAGAGGCTATGTGGACCCCATAAACACTAAGGAGATTGCAGCCATACCACTGCTTTAAATAAATGTCCATTTATAGAGAACAGTGAGGTGCTGCACAAATGTGTTTAGTGCTTTGTTTGCTTTGAGGCTCATTTAAATAAATGAATGGGGAAGAAAGCCCAGAGTCATTAGACCGGCTCCATCAATCACTTCATGTTTTTGCAGTGTTATGCAGGGAGCACTCAGAGATATCCCGGACTCCACAACACAGGCTGAATTTCATGAATGGAACATAAAATGTAAGTTCAATGTGGAGGTAACAATGCAGCTCGCAGGAGAGCGTGGCTATGTCCATTAAAATAAACCTGTGCCCTGGCTATGGATAGATATTCAAGTATTTACAAATTCCTAACAAGCAGCTTCGGGTAGATTCCCTTCTCTATTTGATCCAGTCACTGTTATTGAAATCCAAAATGTTAGAGTTGTCACCAGAACAAGAGGCAAGGGTAAATTAATGGGGACCACTGTTCCAGTAACATCTGATTTCCTCCAACTTTCTGTTGTGTCTCTGGCACAGGAAGTGAAGAGAGATCTTCCCCAAAAGGACACAGACAGCAGAAAATAAACTGACAGGGGTTTTAACCCTTCTCTGCTCTATCCAAAGTTTAGCTATATATACACTTTTACAGCTTCACCCAGATCATAAGGGGTGTCTTTTGTGGCACTGAACGTCCTGCCCTATCCTGTCCCTAATATACACATCAGGCCATTGAGGACTACCCTAGGGGGTTCTTCTAGCACACAGAAATGTTCCAGCTTGATTATTATTCACTTGGAACGGAGAGTGTTAATGGCATGTGGGCTGCTTCTGTCCGCCACAGGAATCGCGCACAAAACAACGGCTGCTCCCAGTGCTACAGGGAACAGATCATTTCATCCATTTTTGTATCGCGTAATATTAAATTGGACTGCCAAATGAGATACATACATAGAGCTCATATAGCTGGGATAACAAGCGGCAAAGGGGACCTGTTGTGTTAGACTAGCCACGAACCAAAGACAGCCATATGAGGGTCTTCCATATGATCATTTCACAAACATGACCTGTCTTCATTCTCAGATGTACGCCAAATACAAAATATCCAAATGGCTGAAGGAAATATACATTATGCAATAGTCCATTATTTTATTATAGGCAGACATGTCTAAAGATCAGTCCTACCAAAAAAAAACAACAACACTTTAACTAATTGGATTTTTTAATGACAGTGATGTGTTGCAAGGAAGCTTTAGTAGAAAAAAATGTTTTTCTAAGATCAACATTCAACTCAATATAACACTGCTATCATATGTCAGTGGGTAGACTAATGGAGATAATACAGACAATGGGTACTAAATCTGTCAGAGGATGGTCTGCCAATGAATTCAGACAGATTTAGATGGACCTTTAAAAATTAGGATTGTCAACATTTACGGGGGATACATTTTTAGTCCGTTTTGATCAGATATCTGAGTCATATTGATAAATCAATTGATTTTGTGTCATCATAAGTGGATATTTGGTCTTTAAAACAGATTGATCACCAATACTAAACGTTGATCAATTAAATCCAATTAAATTTTCAGGAAAAACACTCTTACAATTAGCAGTTCTATACAGTTGGATACAGTAATCGAAATCATTAATCTAGATCTGTATGTGTATGGCCACCATTACCCTGCTAGAAGCAACAGATACTGTAGCTTTGCATGGATTCCCCCTTAACATCAATCCTAGCTCACTCTACCAATGACTTACCTTTATGATGTCGGTAACCAGGCTCCCTATAGTGCAAGTGGAAGGCGAAGCCCAGGGACCAGAGGGCGCAGAGACAGTTGGTAAAGGTCAGGGACGAGGCTCTCATGCTGCCGGTGAGAACAGGTGAGGTAAGGCAGCCGTAAGATGTGTACGGAGGTAAGGCACAGGCAGCACTGCAGTACAGACTCTGTGTACAGCGATCTATGAGCTCAGACTGTGTGGGCAGCCGGGAACTCTCCTCTCTTCCCACGCACTGCAACTGGGCAGCAGCCAATCAGAGCTCACAGCATCTGTGACAGGGGAATACGCTACCTCTAATACATCAACAAACCTGGTGGTCCATGCTGTACCTATGCACAAATAATGCAGCATTGATGTATGCGGAGCGGCCAGGCGTACAGACATAGTGGGCAAGCAACTAAGCTGCAAGAAGAATATCTACTGTGCTCATGTTATAAATTTTTCTGATAAAATTATTTAGCCGCACACATAAACACATACAAAAAAGGTGCAGAATAGTTGTTTAACGGCTGCATCTTATTATTTTATGGGGCGATATTTTAGGTGGTGAAATTTTAGTGTGATAATTTTAGTGTATTGAGCTTTACATATAAAATTGTTAGAACATGCATGAGGTATACTTAGCCGGGTAATGCTGAGAAAATACAATAATCGTAAGCTCTTACAAGCAAGGCACTCATACAGCCCCTTTCACATGGACACCTGTCAGTATTGATCAGCGGGTGACCCGTGCATGATTCTCCTGCTGTTCGGAGCAGTACGGAACAGATGACACCATTGTGACATCCATGTATGTCCAGTTGAACTTACCGGACACATGTTATGTCTATAGGGAGTCGGACGTAAGTGGACATGTGTCTGTTTACACCAGATTACCTCCTATCTGTCAATATCAGGTCACCCAAAACGGTTTTGTTTGCTTTTCCGGACCTGGATGGAGTCGGGGGTAATCCTATGTGAATGGGTGCACGTCCGTTTGGATCCAGCAGCCCACAGATTAAAATTGGACCCATGATTAGACCCGCCTGAAAAAAAACACAAAAAACAGACAGGCCAACCTGATCAGAACACCCGTCTGAAAGGAGCCTAATGCTCGTCTTGCATTGTATTGTAATTGTACTGTCTCCCTTTATTTTGCAAAGCACTGAGCAAACTGTTGGCGCATTATAAATCCTGTGTGATAAGAATAATAAAGTCAGTAAAATTGGCAACAAAAGTACAGCAATAAAAACTCTGCAGAAGTTCTGCTTTGGACCTCCATAGAGGTGTGCGCCATTCGGTGCTGGTCCCCCTTTGTCAAGATTGTCTATGGCTTCTCCTTCTACTGCCATAAATGTAAGCGCCCAGTGTCCTGCTCCTGCTATTGCAGGATGAATAAAAAGATGTCCAAAAGACTGTTATTCCAAAAGGAAGAAGCCAATATGTCTGTTGTCCTGATTATTACTGGCGATCTTTCACAGATAAACAAACATGAGCCCCGAATTTGTCTAATTCTTCGTGGGTAGCCATATTTCTGACTATTATGACCACCCCATCAGTACTTCGTTGGGCCACCTTTTGCCTTCAATACTGCGGCGATTCTTCTTGGCATTGACTCCATGAGATGTTGAGAGGTGATGCGAGGAATCTGACACCATGCCTGATGAATAGCACTGTCCACGTCTGTGAGATTTGATGGTTGTGGAATCAGCTGCCTGATGGCTCTTTCAACTTTGTCCCACAAATGCTCAATTGGATTGAGATCTGGTGATTGTGGGGGCCACCCGAGCAAGGTAAATTCTCCCTCATGTTCTTGAAACCACTCCTGCACAAGAGGAGCACCGTGGCATGGAGCATTGTCTTCTTGGAAGAAGCCAGTTCCATTGGGATACGCCATTAACATGATAGGATGAACTTGATCAGCAACGATACTTTGGTATGTTGTGCTATTCAGACGTTGTTCCACACAAATTAAAGGGCCCAAATCATGCCAGGAAAACATGCCCCAAACCATAATACTGCCCCCACCAGCTTGAAGGGTTGTACTCATGCATGTAGGGTGCATGCTTTCATGCTGTTCCCGCCAAATTCTCACTCTGCCATCTGCATGATACAACTGGAAACATGATTCATCGGACCACATGACTTTTTTCCAATGCTCGACCATCCAATCCTTGTGTTCCTGTGCGAATTGGAGACGTTTTATCTTGTTAACTGCAGACAGCAAAGGTGTTCAAACAGGCCTTCGGCTTCCATATCCCATACGATGTAGTGTAAGGCAAACAGTGCGTTCAGAGATCATTTGAGAGGATCCCTGATTAAGATCTGCAGTAATTTGATGCACTGCACTGTTACCCTTCTGTTGTCTTGTACCAGTCTTGCCACTCTCCGTTCTGCTCTAACATTGACTAGTCGCTGACGGCCACAATTCGCACGTTCAGACCCAGATTTTCGGCTGACAGTCTTTAAACACTTTAACAGCTGCTCTTGAACACTTAACAAATTCTGCTGTTTTGCTGATACTCGCTCCATGGCTCCGAGCGCCAACAATCATCCCACGTTCAAAGGCTGTTAAATCGCGTTGTTTACCCATATCTTCAGAAAATCACTTCTACTGTCGTGGTAAACAACCTGCTTCCCTATTTATATTGGTCTGGCCCTCTAGCAACTTCAGCGTGAAATTATAGCTAATTTGCCTACAAACGTCAGGTGGTCATAATAATCTGGCCACTCAGTGTATACCGTGTATACCGCCTCTGTATAGAAAACACCATCATAAAATTGGATACAGCACATAAATGTATGAAAGTCACATAGAGAAAATAATTTAGATTTACAAAAATAATTTGAGCTTTACAAAGGATGAACTTTGGCAGATGAGATCACACATAAGCAAGTTTAAGAAGCTCTCTTCAATCACAGAGGCGTTCAAGTCTGCTCCTCCATGTGATTGAGACCTCTGTCTACTTCTATTAATACAATCCTGGCCCTGTACAGCTATCGGCAGATTCTGGGAGACAGATTTGTTGTGAAGGATGCAAATCATAATCCTGATGTCCTGATAAGGACTGATCGCTTTGTCACTTTCCAGTCTGAACATGGGTGTAGAGATCTGAAGGCGGTGGAATCTTCGCATTAGTCACGACAAAGTGAAAGCCGTGGTGCCCACAGGGGCTCCTGAAGTGTAGATGCCAGGAAAAAATACCACAACCCTCAACGCTCTCTACAAACTGGAACTGCTCCAAAGGCAGGCCAATATTTTCAGTAACTACATAATTTGTGAGCAGCCTCAAAGATTAATGGCTAATTTGGTGTGAAGAATATAATGCTTGCAGTTGTTCCTCTCTGTGTTTGGTACCTTGCAAGGCCACAGGAACGCCAAACTCCTCCGTAGCTGATCTATAAGGGACCATATACATAGAAGTGGAACTTAAAGTAGAACTCCAGAAAGTAAGTTTTTTGCAAATTTACATTGGTCCAGCTTGGCTCAGTGTAAGTATCTATATGTGATTCTTGGAGGGCTTGCGGGGATTGTGAAGGTCACTGTAGTACTCTACATGCAGCGATAGCTGTGATCTTATGGGAGTGGCTTCCCCTCTGCACATGGAGTACAGCGAGTCACTCGCTTGGAACCTCCACCATTCTGAGATTGTCTTGTATTTTTTTTTTATGAATACAAGTTGGAGATCATGATATCATCCACCCTTTCAATCATATGTGATCAGGTCTTAACTGACAAGAGCAATCTCCCCAGCAAGATAGCAATAAAAAATTAAAAAAATGGCAGGGGTTCTAGCCGTTCCTCCTTCTTCCCAAAACAACTTTAAATTCTAAATTCATCCTTTTAAAATACACTAAAACCTTCATCCTATGCTTTGCAGCATCATCCACTTTGTTAACAAATCTTCGTGAATGTATACTGTGTATATATAGATGTAATTTTCCTGAAGCCAAATGTAATAGTCTTAGCAGATGACGACTATTGATAAACTACCACTGTAACGTTTGTACTGAGCAAACTGCAGCCAAACAATTTCGGGATAGGTTCAGGGTCCCCATATATCTCCCAGCTATGTTAGACAGATGGAGAACAAAGACAGGTTCTCATTAATATTTCATGGTGCTGTTGTGTCTCCAACACTTATGAACACCATAATCCTATCAATTCATAATACATAACCTGGAATAATGGCTCAGAATCTTCCATGTTAAGCTAATTGTACTTCTGGAGTCAAACGCAGGGTAACAACTTTAGGGAACCTGTAGTTTTACAGATGTTGCAGAACCAAATACGTCAGCATATCCCACCAGCTGGTAAATATGTCTGTCCAGCATGGGAGTCTTAGACTATAAAAGTATACTTCAGACCAGAATACCCTGCAGCTCTGCTTAAAGGGTCAGTCCACCCCCAGCTGTGAAATTTTAGCCCTGGTAGTCCAGGTCAGCCCCCAACTCAAACTCCATAAAAATGAATAATAAAAATGTGCACAGCCAACAGGTAGAGGGTGTCGGGGGGAGTAACAACTTGGAGCTTAAACCAGGTTCTTTCCCTTCCAGTGGCAGAGGAGAGCAGTGGAGGAGTAAAGTGAAGGTAAATAACTGCAGTTAGAGACAGGAGAAGATAAGTGGACCTGTTGCTTTAGTTTACTTTAAGGGTTAAATTAAAGCAGAAGGGAAAGCTGTGCTGAGAGTAATACAGAGGCTGTATAGGCTCTAAATCCTAGGGTAGGTTAAAGCGTATCTCAAGGAAAGAATAACTCCCCTTGGAGTGGGGCTCAACAGTAAGGGTTAACTGCTTGTTTATGTCTATGGCAGCCAGGTAAAGGACTTTTACTAACCTGATTTACTTACGTCCTCATGCTCTGGCAGTTGGGAGGCCCGCTGACATCACGTATGATTAGGGGCCCATAGCCTTGCATTATGTCTGAGGACGCCAAGGGACAGTACACAAGCCGGAGGCACAAGAGGAGCGTCGACTGCCCGGGTAGTGGGGATCAGACGACTAAAAGTCCTTTTCACAGCTACCCTTGACATAAACAAGCAGTTAACCCTTGCAGTGCACAGACAGCCCCACTGCTAGGGGAGTTTTTTTTTTTTTTATTCCCTAGAGATCAGCTTCAAGTATTAAAGATTCATATTTTCCTTGGTTTAGGAGTTACATGTCAGAGTTTGGTTAAATCCCAAGGGATCATTTAAAAGGGTAAGATGTACACTTCCAGGAATTTGCTTTACCAATCACAGAGATCAGAGAACTCGTTCTGCCTGTATCTGCTTTTCTCTTCAGAAGGACAGCACCATCTTTGTTCAGGCATCACTCCACTCAGGGCCACCATCTACTCCTTGGACTGAGATGCTGATTTAGAGATGATGTAATTATGTAAATCCTTGTGCATGTGCAGTTCTTGGCTGTGTTCACTACTCTTCACTAAAGGTGGCCATACACTTTACAACCATTGCACGACTTTCGTCTTGCGATGGTTGTAAGGTAATTACAAAAACCGTACGATCTGCCCATCTTGGAAAGGCAGATCGTACTTGTAATCATCGCAAGCCGCCCCGCTGAGGAGAGGGCTTCCAATGACTGCAATGCTGAGTGGGCAGTGTGCGGCATTTGTCTTACGAGCACGCCACAAACCCGTCGAAAATCTTACGATTTTCAGCTGGTTTTCAAACATGCTCGTAAGACAAAAGACGTGCGACCGTACAGTAGAAACGTTCCAGAGCAGGTCGAGAGCAGGTAAAAAAAACTGCAGCAGGCCCTATTTTACCTGCTCTGGAACGCATGCAAACGCATCAAAAACGCATGCAAACGCCTGGAATGCACTGAAAGCCCATTTTAAACTATAAAAAAAAAAATGTTTTTTTAACAAAAACAGCCCGGAACGCATCAAAAACGCAGCACAACCCACTGCACTGCATGTGCAGAAACTCATGCAGATCTGCTCTGCATTTGGTGTGAACAGGGCCTAAGGACTGCTCTTTAATAAGAAAAGTTACATTTAAAAAAAAAGTATACTGTAGCTGTATATTGTAACATGTCATGAAATCAATAAAACTTTTAAAGTTTCGGAAAGGTCCACTTTACATGTTAAGGTTAGGGTAAGGGCTATTAGGCTGAGGATAAATCATCTCTAAATTGGTGCTGACACTGTCCTTCCATACGGAGTGTGGTTACTTTTGTTCCCCATGGTCTCTGTGTGTGTTGTAAAGTAGCCACCGCTCCAAGCTCACTCACGTGATGGACTACAATCTCAATACAAATTTAGTACAACATGAGATTGTAGTCCATCACAAGAGTGACCTTGGAGCAGTGGCTACTTTACAACACAGAGATGGGAACAAAAGTAGCCAACCTCCAGAAGGAAGGACAGTGTCAGCACCAATTCAGAGATGATCTGATGAGCTACAGCCGAGTGATACACAAATAAGATACATTTTTGTTAAGGTGCTTGAATGCATTTTTAAGATTTAAAAGTGACATTAAAGTATACATTATTTTCCCTCCCCCCAAAGTTAGTGCCAGCACTTAAATTAAATGATATCTCTTAATCCGATCTCCTTCTTTCCTGTCCTTTACATCTGTCCCTCCAGCGGTGCTGCGGGTCTCTGATCCAGCGCTGACTCCTCTGTGCTTGCTGGCACTTCCTGTCCCTCGGTATCTGCATGCGGGTGCACGCGTCCATAGACTTACCTTGTGTCTCTCCTCGTCTCCCAGCCGAAAATCTGAACTGCACATGCGCTTGCCCCAAGATGCTTTGTGGCCGCCCGAGATTTTTCAGATTTACGGACGGGAGCGTGCGGTGAAGACACAGCTGAGTTTAAACCTGTTTGAAAGGGTTTTTATTTTATTTTATTTTTTAACAGTTGTTGCATATATCTACTGCTTGCTAGCATAGATTTTGCTGCTAATAGCAACTGTGTACTCCATTTTATTGGCCATACGGAACTAAAAACATAAATCTGATTGGTTGCTATGGCTAACTAAAGCAGATCTTCCACCTTACCCCCACACACTTTTGATTATGAAGCAAAGAGAGATGCCATAGCCTTAGTGAAACCAACGCCACTCCCCCCCCTCCCCCCCTCCCCCACTGCCAGGGGGGGACCAGGGAACCACAAAATGCCTTCATCAGATCAATGACACCCACGAACTGGTGACAATTTGTTTGCAAATTTTACATTTCGCTCCATGCATCCGTCAAGCAATTAGCAGTTTGAGTCATTAATTCGATCTTGCAATTGTGACTGTACACGGTCTGGCGTGAACCCAAGATGTGACAGGGTGCTACAACGGCCACAAGGTGGCACTGCGGTATCAGACGCACAGAAGGCTGCCTGACATACTGTAATATTAGCAGAATCCGTCCATACACAATGCATATATTATTGTTCTATAGAAGGGGGAGTAAACAATACATTTCCAACACCACTCCCTGCTGCAATCTCTTTGTTCCAAGAAGTTTATAAACTCACACTTTTCTGTATACGTTATATTATTTGCTGGTAACAACCTGAAGCGTGTTGTAAAGCTTGTATTGACTAAATAAAAGGACAGATCCATTACTGTAATATGTTTAGTTAAATTGTAAGCAAAATCCGTAGTGAAGCTACCATTGGCTGTTTAATCTATTACTTTTCACAGACCAAGTCTAATGACCAAATTACAAAGCAGTTCAAACAAACTATCAAAACAGATCCTAAAAGTGCTCAATGCCCTCTAAGACGTATCCTTATGTCCAGGACACAGTACAGAGCCATATCCTTATGTCCAAGACACTGTATGTACAGAGCCTCATCCTTATGTCCAGGACACAGTACAGAGCCTCATCCTTATGTCCAGGACACAGTACAGAGCCTCATCCTTATGTCCAGGACACAGTACAGAGCCTCATCCTTATGTCCAGGACACAGTACAGGGCCTCATCCTTATGTCCAGGACACAGTACAGAGCCTCATCCTTATGCTAATGAGGCTCTGTCCTTCTGTCCAGGACACAGAACAGAACCTTGTCATTCTGTCCAGGACACAGAACAGAACCTCGTCCTTCTGTCCAGGACACAGAACAGAACCTCGTCCTTCTGTCCAGGACACAGAACAGAACCTCGTCCTTCTGTCCAGGACACAGAACAGAGCCCTTGTCCTTATGTCTGAAATACAGTACCCAACATCATCCTGTTTTCTGGGACACCATGCAGAACCTCATCCTGCTTTCTGGGACACAATGCAGAACCTCATCCTGCTTTCTGGGACACAATGCAGAACCTCATCCTGCTTTCTGTGACACAATGCAGAACCTCATCCTGTTTTCTGGGACACAATGCAGAACCTCATCCTGTTTTCTGGGACACAATGCAGAACCTCATTCTGATGACCAAGGTACATAGCAGATACACAATACAATCCAGCGAGCAAATTTCTACACAAAGCACAGCCCATCTTTGCCGAGAGACCCATACATAATTTAGGGACCCAAGTGGCCATAAAGCCCACTGCAGCACTATTTAAAAGAAGCAAAACAAACGCAGGCGGCAAACCCGGTGTGCAATAATGTAGCCAAACAAGAGGTGTTCAATATCAAACTAACTGCTCCACTTTTGGTTGCCCATAATTCCACTTGTACAATACTTTCAATGGCTTTCAAACACTAGTCTGCTTTCTGTATAATTCAGATAAGATATTAAAATATTTGTATTACATCTTACTGGGAACAGCATCAGAGTTAGTCATCACAGCAGTGCCTGTCTCTATTATAATTCACCAGCATGTTCTCAAAGCGTGGAGGTCCTCCTGACCTCAGACACAAATAGTGAAGGTTTATGTGAATCTCAAGGACTGTTCCACTGCCTGACCTTGTTTCTGAAAGCTGAAATCCAGGAAGATACTGAAATACAATTTAATCTAGTTATGGTTTAATGAAAGGTTATTCCACATATATATATTCATATAAAACTATCACAAGTACCTAAAACGTGCCTTGATATCAGCCCCCCTGTCAACCCCCAGCACAGCACGTACAAGACTGGGAGAGGAAAGGGAAACTGAGTCAAACAGGCTCTACTGCTTTCAATCTCCCTTCCTGAACAGGCTAATGTGAGGAAAGAGTAGAAGGATGATGCCATTGGTGTGCTTTCTGCTCCTTCATTGTCTAGTGACTAGGGATGGGCTTGATGTTCGAGTCGAACGAGAGTTCGACTCAAACACACGATCAGGGCGTTCGGCGGGCTGTTCGCCCGTTGAGCTTCCCACAAGGCACTGCGCACCGCGCCTTGTGAAGCCCTGATTGGCTAAAGCCTTGCACCTGACAGGTCAGGTGCAAGACTTTGCCCAATCATGGCACAGTACTCTGTAAGAGCCATGATTGGGCAAAGTAATGATGACTTTGCCCAATCATGGCTCACCTGTCAGGTGACATACAAATGTAAACAGTTGGCGGAGCTACCTAGCTGTAACTGCTAGCTCTGCCTAATTGTTTGTATTTTGGCAGCATCTGTCAGAATGCCATTCTGCTGCGGAAGTTCGTCGCGAGTAGATCGTTTTTTTCCCAATTATAATTTCTATTCATTTTTTTATTTCATCGAGTCGTCGTCGTGGACAACGCTTGACGTTGTAATTGGCCCTAGTATTACGTCTGTTTATCCATTAAAAAAAAAAAATAAAAGACTATTTTTTTCAATTAACCCCTTTGTGACTGGAGACGTACACTGTGCGTCCCGCCACAAAGTGCCCAAATGACTGCTCATGTACACTGTACGTGTTCAGCTATTTGGGGCTCTGCAATGCTGGGAACCGCTGAGAATCAGCAGTTACCATTCATTAATGGATGGATCAGTATTGAGGCATCCATTAATGAAAGAGTTAGGCTTTTTCAGACACCCGATCCCCTTCAGGAATCAGGTGTCTGACAGCGAGAGCAGAACGGCATTTACAGCTCTAGCCGCCACTGAGAGCTGGTATAGATCGGGAAATCCCGATGTATACCGGCTTTTTTTATCTAAACTTTCAGCAATAGAAACATTTAGCTACATGTTTTTATTGCTGAAACAATGTTCCAGGTTTCTGATCGTTGTTGGAACGATTAGAAAACCTTTAGTGACATCTGATCCTGAAATGCTGCAGGATCAGTGTCACTAAGGTTATTATTGGCTGTTCTTAAGTTTGAAGCAGCCTAATGATAACCCAAAATTAATTAATTAATTAAATTATCAAGCAGTAATAGTGAAATTAATTTACAATGACTGCTTGATGTAATTAAATATAAAATAAAAATGTAAAAAACATGTTTTAAAAAATAATGAAGTGTAAAAAAATAAATGTAACAAAATAAAAATTATATATTTAAATATATTTTATACTATCGGTAATATAAAAATTAACCCATTACAATGAGGTTTTTCACCCTAAGGGTTTAATTTTTTTTACATTTAACTCCTTCATGACAGTGATGATGTTCAAAGTATGTGGTTGGCACCAAGTGTGACGCTTAGTGACAGTGACATTATATGCCAAGTAACCACTTTTAGAAAAAATATTAAAATGTTAGGTTTTAGTTTTAGGCCGAGTAGTACAGACAAATTTCTAAAATCATAGGAATGTGAGGTTTTTCAAAATAAAGGACAAATAAATGAATGTATTTAATGCATTTTTTTTTTTTAAGCTGTGCTAGTGGTCTAAAAAAAGAATACAAATCAAAAACAGGAAAAAGTGTTTTCTTTACGTTTTTTCCTCTTTTTTTAATATTTTATTTGTCCTAAGTGAGGCGTTGGGTACACGTGATATAAATATACAGCCCTATCTGTCCTCTAAAAAACAATATGTGCGGGTGCACTTTGTAAGACAGTATATTACTGACGTGGAAGAATCACACAGCAAAAATGTCAAAAGTATGGCAGCCATTTACGAACATAAACTAAAAACAAGCTCAGTCATGAAGGGGTTAAAGGACTATCAAAAGTCTGGTGTTTTTATTTACAATTTCTTTTAACCTTTTAGTGAATGGCTATGGGTAAACGTACCCCTTACTCATTCACAAGGGGGGGGGCTAGCATCTAAGTGTCCCTTTATTAAAGGGGTACCCTGTGAATAAGCACCCTGCCCGCACCCCCACAACCAACACCCCAGGGCTTGTGGGGAAGAGGCCCTTGTCCCTATCGGCACGAGCCTGGAAAAGCACCCTCCCAGTGCAGAGGGCACTGGAGGGGGGGCACTCACTTGTCCCCCCTTTCCTGCCAGGCCTTTGGTCGGATCAAAGGTCTGGTTGGGAATTTTAGGGGGGGACCCCACGTCTTTTTTTCCCAATTTTTGGGGGTGGGGTTCCTCCTTAAAATTCCTACCAGACCTTAAGGGCCTGGTATGACTTGAGGGGAAACCCCACACACTTTTTTTTTTTTTTAATGGGGTCCCTCCTAACTTTCCTACCAGACCTAAAGGGTCTGGTATTGTTTGGGAGGGGCAACCGCACACATTTTTTTCTTTATAAAATGTCATTTTTGCTGCAGCAGGTTCTATACATCGTACAGATGCGCCACTTTACAGGCAGTTTAAGGGGACCCCCATGTTAAAAATCACTGCTCCTCTAAGAACTGTATTTTTAAAAAGTGTTTTTTTCATTGTTTCATGTCCCCAGGGCAGTGCCCGAATCCCAATACTCTTTTTATGGCCAATAACTTGCATATAAGGCTTCATAACAGGGACATTTGATTTTCCGAGTTCTGGTCCCATAGACTTTCATTGAGTTCGAAGTTCGAGTTCAAACTTTTTTCATGTTCGAAAGTTCGAACCGAACTCGGGTATGTTCAGCCCATCACTACTAGTGACAAGCTGGGGTGGTCTGATGACCCAGCTGCATTGCTTAACCACTGAAGAAATAAATGAGGTCACCAGCTTAGCCATGCTGACTGACAGGAGTGTCTAAATTGCAAGGGTGGCTGCACAAAATTACAAACATTTTGGTAGCCAAGGCATTCCACATATCTGTATTTCACCTGTGTATTTAGCTGACTGCAGTGGCGTAACAATCGACATAGCGACCCAGGCGGCCGCTATGGGGCCCGGGGCACAGTGGGGCCCGGCCAGATGCCGAGCAGACCGCCTGGGTCGCTATGGCATCCTCTGCTGGTGGCTTTCACTGGCGGCTCTGAAGAAGAATGTGCTGCTGTTCAGATCACTGACTGTAATCTATGCAGCAGTGCGTTAGTCTCCAGAACCGATGCTGAGTCAATGAGAGCCAGCAGCGGCGGTGGAGAAGGCCGGACCCGGCAGTGGAGAAGGAGGGGCCCTTAGTCGACAGCAGGGCAAGAGGTGGGGCCCGGTGACGGAGAAGGAGGCGGGCCCGGCGACGAAGGAGGCGGGGCCCATCAGCGAGCGTGGAGAAGAGGAGGCGGACAGGTAAGGAGTGGGCTCTGCGGGGTCACCCTCAGACCGTGGGCTGTGTGAGATCTCAAGTGGGCTCTGCAAGGGGTATAACTAGAAATCACAGGGCCCCATACAAAATTTTGTTATGGGGCCCTGCGATTTCTAGTTACGCCCCTGGCTGACTGACCACATTATAAGAGGTTCCCACTCTCCCTGCTGTATTGATATTTCTTTTATACTATGTATAAAGGAGGAGTTGAAACACACAAAAGGTAAAAGGTGGGCAGAAACAGCCACAGCTTCCAGTAGGACAGGAGCAAGGTTAGGAATTGTGGCAGAGAGATCTCACGGTTTGAAAAGTGAGACAAATGCAAAGCCATGGCCTGACCGAGCCTGAAAACTTCCCCGGTAACTAAAATCACACATTTGGGAAGAGACTGACACACTAAATATCATGGAACATGCACAGGTGAAGCACTTGATTCATATATTCAGAAAATCGGTTAGAACAGCCTTTCTCAACCAGTGTGCCATGACACCCTGAGGGGGGTGACTGAGGACTCTGATATGAAGGGGGGAACTTTGATGTGAAGGGGAACCCCAATTTTTCTGTGTTTTTGCATGGGGTCCCCGCCTTAAAAGCCATTACATTTTAGACTGGGGTGCCTGATTTTTAACACTTTTAAACAGTGCGGCGACTGAAAAAAAGTTGAGAAACAAGAAAGGTTGATAAAACAGAATGGCTCAAGTGAGGCCGCTGTCAACAAAAACAGAATCCCACATACAAGGGAATCCAGGGTTGAAGTTATATGCATATACACAGGTCAATGAGGGCACCGAACATGACAGTATGAGAGTTAAAACATGTTTAATAATAGAATGGGTTTATAAATGACAACACATAACTTTCAACACATTTCAGGGGCTTAAAAAATTATTTAGGGCTTAAATATGATGAGTAGTATTATGGACTCAAAACTAGCACAAATCACATGAGATTCATTATTTGCTGTGTAGGGTATAGCCAAGGTCAGTGAATCAGCAAAACTGCCCAAGCATTATGGCTAATTTAGTGGAACAGTACAAAGGAACCACCATTAATACTTGCAAACAATAGCTATAATATACATATGCAGTAAAGTGTTCATTTTGCTCATACCAAACAGTCAGATGCTAGTTTTTCTTACAGCAGATGCAAATAGAACAGGAAGAATCTGGTTGCTGTGTGCAGAGACAGACAATGTGACCATACATTCCAGGAAAATGTTATTTTAGTACATTACCTGTATTGGCTCTCATGCACCTTCCATCGATGGACTCCATGTAGCCTTTGATACAGGGACCACATTCTACAGAGCCCTTAGGACAGATTTCTCTGTTGATCAGGGGGCAGTTTATACTTTTACAAAACGGAGTGACTGAAAAAAAACACAAAAAAACAACATATTAAACATTTGCTGCACCAATCACTATAGATTACACAGTATCTGAATACCAACAATAAAGAACAAAACCAGCCAAAGATGACCTGCTCTGGGCAGGGAAAAGCAAGGTATCATCCCCACTGGGTCTTTGCTCTAGAGATGATCCAGAACTTTCCACTCGGGCCCAATTGGCAGCAACGGTGTTAAAGGCACCACTATACCCTCCTCACTTCTGTCCTGCACACACTGCCTACTGTCATACCCTCCACACTCCTCTCCTGCACACACTGCCTACTGTCATACCCTCCTCACTCCTGTCCTGCACACACTGCCTACCGTCATACCCTCCACACTCCTATCCTGCACACACTGCCTACTGTCATACCCTCCACACTCCTATCCTGCACACACTGCCTACTGTCATACCCTCCACACTCCTATCGTGCACACACTGCCTACCGTCATACTCGCCACACTCCTGTCCTGCACACACTGCCTACTGTCATACCCTCCACACTCCTATCCTGCACACACTGCCTACCGTCATACCCTCCACACTCCTATCCTGCCCACACTGCCTACTGTCATACCCGCCACACTCCTGTCCTGCACACACTGCCTACTGTCATCCCCTCCACACTCCTATCCTGCACACACTGCCTACCGTCATACCCTCCACACTCCTATCCTGCCCACACTGCCTACTGTCATACCCGCCACACTCCTGTCCTGCACACACTGCCTACTGTCATCCCCTCCACACTCCTATCCTGCACACACTGCCTACCGTCATACCCTCCACACTCCTATCCTGCCCACACTGCCTACTGTCATACCCGCCACACTCCTGTCCTGCACACACTGCCTACTGTCATCCCCTCCACACTCCTATCCTGCACACACTGCCTACCGTCATACCCTCCACACTCCTATCCTGCCCACACTGCCTACTGTCATACCCGCCACACTCCTGTCCTGCACACACTGCCTACTGTCATCCCCTCCACACTCCTATCCTGCACACACTGCCTACCGTCATACCCTCCACACTCCTATCCTGCCCACACTGCCTACTGTCATACCCGCCACACTCCTGTCCTGCACACACTGCCTACTGTCATCCCCTCCACACTCCTATCCTGCACACACTGCCTACCGTCATACCCTCCACACTCCTATCCTGCCCACACTGCCTACTGTCATACCCGCCACACTCCTGTCCTGCACACACTGCCTACTGTCATCCCCTCCACACTCCTATCCTGCACACACTGCCTACCGTCATACCCTCCACACTCCTATCCTGCCCACACTGCCTACTGTCATACCCGCCACACTCCTGTCCTGCACACACTGCCTACTGTCATCCCCTCCACACTCCTATCCTGCACACACTGCCTACCGTCATACCCTCCACACTCCTATCCTGCCCACACTGCCTACTGTCATACCCGCCACACTCCTGTCCTGCACACACTGCCTACTGTCATCCCCTCCACACTCCTATCCTGCACACACTGCCTACCGTCATACCCTCCACACTCCTATCCTGCCCACACTGCCTACTGTCATACCCGCCACACTCCTGTCCTGCACACACTGCCTACTGTCATCCCCTCCACACTCCTATCCTGCACACACTGCCTACCGTCATACCCTCCACACTCCTATCCTGCCCACACTGCCTACTGTCATACCCGCCACACTCCTGTCCTGCACACACTGCCTACTGTCATCCCCTCCACACTCCTATCCTGCACACACTGCCTACCGTCATACCCTCCACACTCCTATCCTGCCCACACTGCCTACTGTCATACCCGCCACACTCCTGTCCTGCACACACTGCCTACTGTCATTCCCTCTGCCCTCCTCTCCTGCATACACGGCCTACCGTCATACCCTCCGCACTGCTGCACACACTGCCTACTGTCATACCCTCCGCACTCCTCTCCTGCATACACGGCCTACCGTCATACCCTCCGCACTGCTGCACACACTGCCTACTGTCATACCCTCCACACTCCTGTCCTGCACACACTGCCTACTGTCACACACTTTGCATACAGTCTTATGTACAGCATAGGCTTTATTTAAATGAATGTTTCCATGGGGGAGGTATTTCCGATGTAAGTTCCATGAATACCTCCTGTTTTCTACATTTGTACTTTTGTAATTTTTCACTAAAAGGCAGTCAAGACTACTCTCCAAGCTTTTGTGTGGCTCCTTATTTATATATTACTGCACCATTCTGGGCAGTCACACAGTATCTTCTCCGGACGCTGTTTTCCCACCCACGCCTGCAGCAGTATGGTGTTCTGTGCAGGCAAGAGGCAATCCAATAAATTAGGTGGTTATACAGCAAGCATCTGTCTTGTGTCTCCTGGAGAAGGGGAACTCTCAGCAGCAAAGCCTCATCTTGCAGTGCCAGGCGAAAGAGCCAAGTTATTGGCAGCTGGCAATGCTCAGATGTTTTAACTCTTTGGTGGTATACCTAGAGAGAAATGGCTGAAAATAATAGGCCTAGTGTGTGTGCCAACAGGCTTTTGTACATATGAGAACTGCTTCTCTCCACATGCTAGTCGATGGGAACAAAAAGCAGCTCAAATTAGGTTGATGCAGCTTAGAAAGACATCAACTGCAGGTCAAATACAGCTGACAATAAACTTTAGATGATCGCAGAAGCATCCCAAACTGAACTCCAACACAAGTGCAATGCACCCGAAAATAATGTTATCCTAGATTGTTCACTTCTCCTGCCTTCTCCAAACTTTCCCCCCTTTTTTTGAATAACCCTGTAAATCATCTGCGTGATGAGAATATGAGGCTACCTTCTTGAAGGGAAACCAGAAATAGATATTTCAACACGATAAAGATCCGAAGCACACCAACAAATCCACCAAGCAATAGCTCAAATAGATGAAATGGAAAGTTATGGACTTGCCTAGTGAAATATCGGAGTTGAAGGGGTTCGTTGTGGTGAAGTTGAGCATAAATGTGCACTATTTGCAGATAACGTATTGTTCATTGCTACGTCTCCTCTCATATCTATGCCTAATATATTGAGATTATTAGATGACTTTGCAGTAGTTTCGGACCACAGTTTCAATGCCTCCAACAGCTCTCAATATTAACTTGTCACCTGATCTTTGGATTCGCCTTTCCCAAGCATTTCCATTCACTCGGTCTACTGATTGCTTACAATATTTGGGGGTTAAACTCACCCCATCCTTTTCGTCCCTAAATAGTTATAATTATATTCCGTTGTATAAACTATTGAGGATGGATGTGAACAGGTGGTCCTCTTACAATTTATCATGGCCTGGCCGAATTCGATGACCCTGTTCCCGAAAATATTATATTATTTTAGAGCTCCTCCTCTGGCTATCCGTAGAGTTGATCTCGAGTCCTTACAATCCTACATTAGTCAATTTGTATGGGGTGGTAAATGTCAGAGACTCTCAAAGTTAATTATGTACTCACCTAGAGGAGCTGGTGGCCTGGGAGTCCCCAATTTATTGTTATATTATAGAGCGGCCAGGTTAGCTCAACTCTCATCCATATACTTACTAGACTACCAGCCTGACTGGTTGGCCTTGGAGTCTGGATCCCCGGTAGACGTACTTATGTGGATGCCTCCTAGACGTCGCCCCGTGGTCCTCGCGCCAACCCTATCCTCCTCCATAGCATTATGGGACCATCTGCGAAAGAATTATAATCTAGCCTCCATTCACACTCCTTTGGCGCCGATACTCTGTAATCCTAACTTCCCACCGGGAGCTCATCCACGGGTGTTTCAGTGCTGGATCGATAAAGGACAACTTCACCATTTCTTGAGTTCTTTCAGTCTCCCTGCTGTGACCTCTCCTTTTGCCACTTTATTTGAACGATGGTGCTCACAATTACCTGCGCCACATGGAGAATTATCTCTCCTCTATTCCTTTTTTGGATTCCTCCTCGAAGTTAGCGTATATGATCTCCCGGGAAAAGGAATTAGACTTAGTTGCCATTAGACCTGTGGCACGCCTGCTCCCCCAGGCTTTCCAGGGGTCTGCTTAATGTAACTCTGATCGAGGATAACTGTTAAATTCTTTCATGCTGGTATATGGTACCATCCAGATTAGCCGTTATCTACACGAGCCAACCGCCTCTGTGCTTCCGGGGCTGCGGACTCAATGGGACCATGTTACATACATGGTGGGAATGCCCACGTCTACGTCCTTACTGGAATAGACTTAATACCTTAATCTACAGAGTATTCCGAATCCGGCCTCCTCGTGATCCACAATATGTCCTATTGGGCCACGCAGTCCCGGGAGTATCCAAGTCAGAAGACAAATCGCTATCATTCTTTTTTCTACCTGCAAAAATGTATCTGGCAAAGGCCTGGAAAACTCAGACAGTTCCATTTAGGCAAGTAGTCTCCAAACTGACGTGGATTATGGTTCACAAAAAGATGAATAGCATCCTCAGGGATACTCGCGACACTTTTGAGAAAGTGTGGGACCCCTGGATGCGATATCTGAATGTTTCTGTGACTCTCTAATCCAATGTTTTTAATGCAATGTTGGTATACCTTGTTCAAGTCTTGGATGCCTCACCATTCCTTTCCTTAACCTTTCATCCCCCCTGCCCTTTTTTTTTTATACTACCTTACTTCTATTCTTTCCAGTTCCATTTGTATTGTCCGTTCCTAACTGTGTCTTTCTCTGGGCATCTGAAGTGCATACAGACGTCACATGGGTTAATTGTATTTATCCTCTCTTTGCTCTCTTAATCATGCGTTGAGCCTGTGGTGGTGACGCTTCAATTGAGATGACTGTGTATCCATGTATGTCATATGCGATGCCTTGTGTGTTGTATTTTTACTTGTGTTGTTAAAATATAATAAAAATTTGTGAAAGTTGAAATATAAGACTTGAATCCCACTGAAATCTTGTGGGGACATTTAAAACTGG
The DNA here is from genome assembly GCF_000935625.1 of Nanorana parkeri. Lineage (NCBI taxonomy): Eukaryota > Metazoa > Chordata > Amphibia > Anura > Dicroglossidae > Nanorana > Nanorana parkeri. Next base: position 52,324 of record NW_017306519.1, on the reverse strand, counting down.
CAGTTCATGCAAGGAAACCCACAAACCTCGGAGGAGTGGTAAAAAATGTAATGTTAAAAAGACTGGTGAACATTTATAGGAAATGCATAGAAAAAGTAATTTCTGATAAAGGGGGCAATACCAGTTTCTGAGGCCAAGGTTGTACTTTCTTTTTCCACAGTACAGGGGCGCTGTGAGTGGCGGGTGTGTCACAATCAGGATGGAGAGCAGTGTGGGGGCGGAGACAGCTGTCAGATGTAAAAGGAGGCCGAGCCAGCGGTGTGGCGGAGGAGTCAGCTTTTAAAGGAGCTCAAGCTCTCCTCCCTGCACAGCCCGCTTTGCCTCCTGTGACAGCGAGTCAGGATGGAGAGCAGTATACAAGCAGCTTGATTCAGTTGATTGCCGAGTGTTTGTAAATAATTGAGGACATAGTATGTGTACTGTGTCCCCAATTATGAATGAACAGGAACTGTTCTACATAACTTCCTGTTCATAATTGTGGATATAGCAAACATACTATCTCCACAAGTTATGAATGAACAGGAACACTCAGTATAGAGGCTTCCTGTTCAATCATAACAGGGGCTGCAGAAAAAGAGATTGTCTCCTCAATCTCTTTTAAAAAGGGAAATGAGGAGTCTGTTTAGACCCCAGATATTTCCCCAGAGCCCTCCAACAGTAAAATAAATAAAAAATATTCAAAAGTAAATAAAATAAAAAATTGGGTTTCAGTCTGACATTTCTTTAAATTTTCGGTTTCAAAATTTAATATCGGCACACCTCTAATTGAGATATCTGTGCACATTTATGATGAGTTCTTCAGCAGCATGTATGAACCGAGTAAAGAAAAAGAACACTCTCAGGGGCAGGGCCCTCCTTACCATCTTGTCTTGAATTGTATTGTAACTGTTATGTCTTCCTTATATTGTAAAGCGCTGCGCAAACTGTTGGCGCTATATAAATACTATGTAATAATAATAATAACACGGTAGCACTTTATATCATTGCACTTTGTACAGGGAAGCCCTGTAGTTCTATTGGCTACATTTTACGGACTTTGATATTATTATTATTACTGAGCACAAAAGCACATTATTATGGTTTATTCAGTTTGTATAGGGCTTGCTGAGCTTTGTAGTCCTATGGAAGATTTCTGTTCATGATGTATTTTTGTTTATTTTTTTTTAATATCTGTTGACATACATTGATCAGCCATAACATTATGACCACTGAGATGTGAGATGAATGACATTAATTATCTTGTTACAATGGGATAAATTAGGCAGCAAGTGAAAATTTTGACCTTGACATTGATGTGTTGGAAGCAGATAAAATGGGCAAGTGTAAGGATCTGAGCAACTTTGACAAGGGACAAATTGTGATGGCTAGACGACAGGGGTCAGAACATCTCCAAAACTGCAGCTCTTGTGGGATGTTCCCGGTCTACAGTGGTCAGGACCTATCAAAAGTGGTCCAAGGAAGAAAAACCGGTAAAATGGCAACAGGGTCATGGGTGGCCAAGGTTTATTGATGTACATGGGCAGCGAAGGCTGGCCATGTAGTCTAATCCAATGGAGCAGCTACCGTAACTCACATGGCTTGGTGCCAGATAACATAGCACATCTTCAGAGGTCTAGTGGAGTCCATTACCTCAATGGGTCAGGACTGTTTTGGCGACAAAAGGGGGACCTACTCAATATTAGTTGGGTGAACATAACGTTACGGCTGATCGGTGTATATGGGGATTCACAGGCTAACAAGGACACTTAGGCTTGTATATAGGTAGCTCATTAGGAGCGCTGCAGAGATTTCTTTAATACGTTTATTACACAAGTAGTTTGTAAAGAATGTATTAAACGGCAGCAGCTACTAGTCAGCTCTTTCTATCATCTAAAAGAGCGATTCATATATTATATATCTATATCTTAATTTCTATGAGGTAAACTTATATTTCACATAACTGTTTTTCTAATAAGCAAAAGGCTGCAATATAAATATATTTTGATACTGTATGTACAACCTTTCATGCTTATCTGATTATTATAAGCTGCTTTTCTGAGCTCTGTAGCTCAAACTTCAATTACACACAACTTATTAATTCAGATTGAGCGTCTTCTTCCTTCCTCCTGCGTCAAGATGGCTATATACATTCTTTTAATAAAAAATAAAAAAAGGAAGAGCCTGAAGGCAAACAGTTTCTGCTATGCTCTCATTTCAGAGAAGCCATAATGGGTTTGACACCATCAGCACACACTGTAGAACATTTTATTTTTTTAACCAGTTGCCGTCCGCCCGTAGTAGAAAAACGGACGGACGGCACTGTCGCAGTCGCGGGTTGCCGTCGCCAGACGGCATTTTTTTTCTGCTCGCGCGCGCCCCCTAGCCGCCGGTTTTTTTTTTGTCCCCGCCCTGACCCCTCACCTTGAATCCCGGGATCCGCTGCCCCATCTGCGGCCCGGGATCGGC
>NW_017306519.1:45099-49844 GCF_000935625.1 Nanorana parkeri | reverse complement strand
TTTTTTTTTTTATTTCGGTGATTTTTCCTTAATATAGTAAAAAAATAAAAACCCCCAGTGGTGAATAATACTCACCAAATGAAAGCTCTATCTGTCCTCAAAAAAGGGTATAAAATTCATTTCAGTACAGCGCTGCATGACGGAATAAATGTCAGTCAAAGTACCGCAGCGCTGAATACTGAAAAATGGCCTGGATGGGAAGGGGGTTTAACACCGCGGATGTCAACTGGTTAAGCAAAGATTTCATTAAAAAAAATGTAAATAGTAAAGGAGAAAAAAAAAATACAAAATCAGTGTTACACCCAAGTACAAATTTTAGGTATACACCAAAGCACAACCTTCGATCTACTCACAACTTTTCGTTTCTCCCTTCCTAGTCACCACTTTTCAGTTGCGTATCTGTCAGGAAGCAGGGGATGTTACCTCTACTCGGGGACCACGGGCACGGCGCAGGGCACGGGTTCCCCTTCAGCTCGGTAGAACACCTGGTGCCCGAGGTGCAGGTGCGCATGCGCGGGTCATGCGGCGTGGGCGCATGCGCAGTACGCAGGCTGCGCGCGCATCCCCGGGAGCATAGCGTCCTTGCATCATCTGGCTATCAGGTGTGAGCCTTGCTGGGGGAGGTTCCCAGTACACACCTTTCATCTTCCTCGCCTGCCATTGGTTCCCGGGGAGGGAGGCCTCCTGGTTGCCTCGGTGACCAGGGGGTGGTCCTACCTCCCCTGGCTATAAAAACCTGGCCTGAGCTCTGGCTTATTGCTGAGTTATTCCACCTTATGGTGAACACCTAGCCTCCCTGCTGATCCTCCTATTGCCATTGCCCCTGTGTATCCTTCCCGATTACCGACCCTTGGACGGTCTTCCGCCTTTGAACCTTCGCTGCCTGCCTCGACCCGGATTGGACATTGACTACCCCTCTTGGATTATCCCTAAACTTGTACCGCGTTTCTGGACTGTCAGCTGCTTATTGCCAGTGGGTTCCTCATCTCACTACTAGCTCCCTGGGACGTCTGACAGTATCTAATATTTCTCTTGCTGCTCCCTTCCTTTGAACACCCATTTACAGGCTCTCAGACATTAAGCAACATTTCCACACCTTTAAATGCTCTATCAAAGCCCACATTTTTAGATAGACATGACATCTATATTCTCACACACAATTTTTCTTCAGCTACTATTTTGCAACAGAAGGGCTACTGCAAATCTCACCAATTCTATGTCATCCATACCTTCTGCTTTGGGACTGAGAAAAGCTCTACCCTTGCTCTTGTTTCACGCAATATTCTACCACCTAGACATCTTTATTTTGAACAGCACTGCAGAACAATAACTGATGCTGCACATAAAGCAAAATCCTTTAAATCTGAGATGAAGAGCTCATGGAGACAATTACAGGAGCCGCACACCGCACTCCACAGTGGCAAATGAGAACTCTCCCCAGACATCTCATTAGCATGTTAGTAAAATGTGTCAGGCCCCAATCTTTCCATATGCTGGAATTATTGCTATGAGAGACTTCTTGCCTCACATATTTCTCCTGAACAAGACAGACACGTGACACTGAATTCACGCTCAACCTTGAAACCTTGATGAACAAACTGATGGTCCAGCTTCATCGCTGGTGTTTAAAGGAAACCTGTCAAAATGCATGGGATGCATTGCCAATCTTCTGTAGACTACCTGGCTGTCAGCTGATCTTTTCGCGTCAATACTTGAGTCACTGACCTGAAATAAGTAGTACATGATGTTAGAGCGAGGCTCTTCTAATCTGCATAAATGTTCTGGGTTAGTGACTTAGAAGGCATTAAAGCATGAGCATTACCATGACAGCCAGGTGAGCAATGCACATGCAGCTTCGAAAATGAAAGAAAATTATCTGATTGTTAGGGATGATACCATGAAATTATCCTGGAGACGGGTTTTAATTTCAGTTTAGTGCACTGGAACTTAAGAGGATGCTGGATTTCTGCATCAGCACGTATTTTTCTGCAGCTACCACATCTAAGAATTGGTTAGCTCCAATATATTACATTTTCCTTCATTAGGGACACTAAACCTTAAAATACCGGTAAGCCTTTTACACTCAATTCCCTCCAAACACTACACGCACAATTCATCCATTAAAATATACACCCCAACACTTAACCTTACTTCTAAAGTGAGCCTATACCCTGCAACAAAGTATAACTCTTTAGAGTGCCTCTAACTCTAAAAGGTTTTGCCTGGAGAAAGAGAGTGGAGAAGGGTCAGAACATGTCGGGGGCCTTATTAAGAACATTTACAATGGTTATACTGAGAGCAGTAGAAAGTTGATGGGAGGCCTTATTTGCATGAACATTTACATTTTCAGGACAAGTATTTGGGGGATATCCCCTTCTTCTAAGGTCACAGCAGTACTGTGTTGTTGCAAGTGTACTAATGTGGTTACAACCCCTCAGTCTAATGTAACCCCTAAAATTAGGCTAACGCAAATAAACCCCTATTTTGTTGCAGGCATCTCGTCCAGTACTGGGAACTCAGCTCTTAGAGCAGTACTAGGATTCTGAAGCCAGGATAAACTGGCTGGTTAAAAGGGAACCTGTCACAAAAGCTGCAACCTGGAACAGCCGAGGAGCTTATTCAGCCCTGATGACATCTAAAAAGAGTATTAGACCTGGGGCACCTTACCATAAAGGATGCTGCAAAACTGTGTCCTGCCATGGCACTAGAACCACTTCTGGGAGCTGGATGGAAGCTTTGGCTATGAGTATCAGAAACCATCCTGACAGGTTCTCTTTAATGACAGATACTGAGCTCAGGAGAAATGTGCCGTGCATTTAAACAGACACAATCTTGTATCCCTGCATTCAGCTTTCACTGCTGCAAACAACAAAGGATGGAGAGGACGTGGGGAGGCAGAGACAGCGCACACTGCCTGTCGACCTTGAGAGCATCCTTTCACGTGGCCTTGCTAAAGGAACACACAGAGAAAGAAACACGTGTGCCAGTCCTCGGGGAGGAGATGGGGAATGACAGACAGCTCCCATACGGAGAAGATCTCGTTGATGATTTCTTGTTTGTTAAAAGTATCTGCATCTAGGACTCCTTGTTGTCCATGGCAAGCAAATTCCATCTCGCCTTTTTCCCCCATGGCACACTAGAAAATAAACAAGAATCCAAGCGGCTGGACAAAATGCCTGAAAGTCTGAAAATGTATGCAAAAATCCTAATAAAGAGATAACCCTCTCGCTTCTTCCATGGTTGTTTATAGAAAACATTAAAATCAGTCACTACCTCCGATGAAGGCCACTATCTACAACTCTGGCTACAGACTTGCATTAAAGGGTCAGGGTGGAAGCCAATTAACCTGCCAGTAGGGTTTAAGATTGTAGAAAGAAACCAACATGGGTCCAGGGACAGAATAGAAACTACATGCAGCTCGATGCGGGACCAGGGAAAACATACCATCTTCACAAAGACCCAGCAAGAGCACATAAACTGAATGCAGATGTCCCTTGAAATCAACCAAGTTGTGCTTCCCAGTTATAATCTGCCCACAGTGTTCTTCAGGTACTTTTCAAACATTAACGACTTTATATTCCCAACTTTTTGCCAAGTATGATCGCCGCTGTAAGGAAACATGTTGTAAATATTATATAGAGCCAGTCTTGTTCCCTAATGCCTGTCCAGGTTCTTGAGGCAACAAATGGGCTCATTGTAAAATATTACAATTTGACTTACTGGTATACGAGGTAAACTGTGATCACAACTACTGTATGTCTATGGAATACTACATCCATACAGACCAATGGAGCTCCTTATGAATATGGATGCTGCTGTGTTCTGTCTACATGGTTCAATCTTAGGACGGCTCTCCTACAATGAACAACTCATGGCTTCTTATGGCAGCCTTATGGCCTTGCAGAGGTGGAGTCTACTGAAGAGTACACAGAGATGCCAATCTATCCAGCTGCATGGAGTTTTATATATTCTCCCCATGTCTCAGTTTCCACTAGGTGCCCCTTCAGCAATCCAAAAACGTACTAATTGGCTGACTGGAATCCATCTACATTTCTGGACTGTCTGCACCTCTGCAGCAGGGACTGATCTGAATGGTTTATGTGCTAAACTATATACTGTGAATAAATAACACAATCTCAACAAATAACTATAATGAAAGATTTGAATTCCAAGAACAAAACAGCAATGTAAGATAACATGAATGCACTTTTGAACACCGAGAAGCAACCTTGGCTTCCGTACATCAGCCATTGTTTACCTTGTTTATACGTCTCAGTTCCATTAAGAATCAATGAAACCATGACAACCTTTACGGCTTCTGTGTGTTGCTATGCAGGTACCTCAGACGGCATTAATCTACTCACGTGTACAGGGAGGGGGTCATTTTATATCACCGTTTATTTCCAACACAGCTGTAAATGAACCCTTCACTAACTGAGCCAGTCCGCCATCCATACAACTTTTTCAATAAATCGATTATAATCGATTATGTCGATTAGTTGTTGCAGCCCTAATCCATTGCAACTCCCCAGACCAGATCACCCATGTCTGGTAACGAAGCATCAATTACCAGTTCAATTCCGTAGAGCAGAGAAAATTGCTGGCTTTAGAAATGCTTTAAACTCTGTGTAATAGACCAATTATCATTAACATGACAAGCACACAATTATGAGGAATAATGTCACCTCAATAAAGATCTGATAAGGCAGGAGAGAGAGAGAGAGAGAGAGAGAGCGGGAGAGAGA
>NW_017306519.1:0-45022 GCF_000935625.1 Nanorana parkeri | reverse complement strand
GAGAGAGAGAGAGAGAGAGAGAGAGAAACCTTGTTAATCGTATTTATTACCGGTCATGCTTTCTTATGCATCCAATCCTACATGTCCACTAGGGTAGTGTCCACGTTTTCTGATCTATTCCACATAACGTATCCTACGTGTCCAGTGGGCTAGTGTTCATGTTTTGTGACGCATCCCACATAACGTATCCTATGTGTCCAGTGGGATTGTGTCCACGTGTTGTGATGTATCGCACATAACGTATCTGACGTGTCCAGTGGGATAGTGTCCACGTTTTGTGATGTATTCCACATAACGCATCCTACTGGTCCAGTGGGATAGTGTCCATGATTTGTGACGTATCCCACATAACGTATCCATCCTATGTGTCCAGTGGGATAGTGTCCACGTGTTGTGACGTATCGTACATGTCCAGTGGAAAGTGTTCACATTTTCTTGACCACCTAGGAGGTTTATCTAAAGATGTTTTCAGATGACGATGGAATGTTTACACAGAAGCATCATTCCATATGCTTCCCAGCCCCCCCATTCTTATCTAATGTATAAAAACCGATTCCCCTGTAATAAATGTCAGAATGGATCTTTCAGACAGTGTTAGGTCCCATTTTGTTCTCTGCAACTGCATATTGATTAAAATTGGTGTTTCAATTAGAAATATCCATGACGCCACAGAAAAATCCTCTTAGACTAACAGATACTCCAAGGAAACTTCCGTTCTACAAAAAAAAAACGTTTCTGTAGTTCTAAAGGCAGAGCCCTGCAGATCTCTAACTATAGAGGAAACAAAAAGGAGGAAGAAGCGAGACGACCTCGCGCAGATAAAAGATGGTAGAGTGGAGGGGTGAAGAATGTGTGAGATGATTGTACTCGCATGTAATCAGATGGATCTAAACTTTGGGAGTTGGGGGGGTCTCTTTTGAGGTGGTGCGAGGCTTGATATGTCAAACTTCAGGTGGGGACTTCCAATACGGTGAAGAGGAGATCAATAGTTGGATAAAATATAGGCATGGTGAGTGATCTGATGTGTACAGTGGACTGGTATAAAATACATAGACTCACCATTGAGTAAATAACTATAACCTATCAAGAATATTGTCCCGGTTGGGCGGAGGAGGGATTCTAGTATACAATTTTTCTAGTTCTTTGATTCTGTATAATAATAGACTTTATTTTCTTTGACTCTAGCTTCTTATTTTATTGAAATTCTTGAGGAGCAGAAGTACATTTTGAAACTATGAGGAATCTGTTCAAGTAGCAAGGACAGTGCGGAGGGCACACGTAATGCATACCATCTGCACATGAATCACGGACATCTTGGCTCACCATGACACACATCTGATATGTGCTGATCAAAGCAAGCAATGTGACAGAGCTCCCAGAACTTGTCTGCCATCTGGAGGACAGAAAACAGTACATTACTAAAAAAATATTTTTCTTTTGACCAATTAGATCCATGTAAGGTTTCTATTGCAGTTTGCATCGTCTGCTGGTTCCAGTGACAACCAATTCCCCCATTTCATGTCCTGGGTCCTGGTGTCACAGTGACAGGAAGTGAGAGGTAAATAAGGTGGGAGTTGTAAGTATTACATCTTTTCTCTGCAGCGAGTGCTTTTTTACAACTTTTTATTTAACTAGAAACAGAGTTGCTTTAAAAAATGTTTACGACTATAGATTCCATTGTTGTCATCTAGATCTTGGCTTCCCTTTCTAGTAGGACACTGACCGGGAACAACTATGCAGCACATATGTTCAGACTTTACCAGTCAGTGAATTAGTAGGTGGTAAAACCAGTATGAACTTTTTTACTCAAAATAATTACTGGATTTGGTCATGTTGACCTGTGTCCTCTTCATTCAAGCATCCATTTTAATGACAGGTCCACTTTACTAAGGCTCCTTATTGTATGGTCAGCCCAGGACAGCTACGAGACATTTCATTGTAGTCCAGCAGTTTCACCTTATACAGGTGTTCCTGCAATGTTTGCATAGGGCGGGCTGAGTCTCCTGTCTTTGCTAAGCTGACGTGGCTGCAAGGCTTTCCAAGCATGTGTGTGCAGGTTCTAGTGTGTATCTATACTCCGATAATATTCACTATCACCCTCTAGTTTGGAAAAAATACAGACGAATACTGTATATCTATATCTCAGCAAAATATCTTCATGCTTCGAAAAAGTGTCATTTCAAATGATGCCATTTACAGTGTATCCTAACAAGAGCTTAATTAAAAGGAAATCTGGTAAATATGAAATACTTCATGTGACCTTGCATATGTATCACATGCAGCCAGCAGGTGGGCAGTTCTGTGCAAGAGCAGTCGTTGTTTCAATTAAAATAGAGACCATCAGCAGAGAGATCAGATTGCACAGTCTGTAGGGTTTCCCCCGGTCTCCTAGCAGTGGCAGAAATGTCCTGAGCGCTCAGTTACACGCAGGCTGCCAACAAACCTGCAGGCAGTGCGAGCTTTCCAAAAAGCAGCATTAGGGATGAGCAATAAAATGCTTAATTGAAAAAATGATATATATAAATATTTGCATTTATAAAACTGACATAGAACATCAATTGGTAAACAATATATACAAATGATAACTATAATTGACCAAAACACTGCTTTGCAATAAAAGTATGTCTACACCCCCCAAAATGACTGAGCTCAGGTGTTTCCAGCGATGGGTACTGTTAAAGCTACAGCATACAAAGACATTCTAGACAATGTTGTTCTTCCAAACCTTGTGACAACAGTTTGGTAAGGGTCCTTTTCTGTTTCAGCCCTTGTGCCCTGTGCACAAAGCCAGCCCCAAAATACATAGTTTGATGAGTTTGGTGTGATGGAACATGAGGGGTCTGCACATAGCCCTAAAGCTGACCATAGATCAGTGCTCAAAATTTCAGGTCATGAGCTACTAGCCGGGCTTTAAAAGTTACTCACCACTTGTTGCCCTGCATAACACAAACAAACACAAAAAAGGCACAACGCACAGGGCACAGTACATAACACATACAGCCACAACACAACGCACAGGACATTATGCATACAGCACAACACACAGAGCATTACGCATACAGCCATAGCACAACGCACAGGACATTACACATACAGCCATAGCACAACGTACAGGACATTACACATACAGTCACAGCAGAACGCACAAGGCATTGCACATACAGCCACAGCACAATGCACAGGACATTACACATACATCCACAGCACAACGTACAGAGCATTACACATACAGCAACAGCACAACACACAGGAAATAACACATACACCCACAACACACACGTGGCACCCGACCCATCTCTATGTCCCCCTCAATTGCCTGCTGGCAGGGGCCTGACACTTGAGACTAACTCTGGTCCCATGCATAGTTATTGCAGCTCAGGCTGCATAAAGGGGAGCTGCGGCACAGTAAGCTGTTGGGGCCCCTACCGTGGTCTTCCAGTCCACCCCAGGGCTTCCCCTGTATTGTGACGTCCGGGAAGTTACGGTGTTCTATCATTCCATCGGACCCATGACTTTATCAGATCGGATTGAAGTTACAGGTCTGATGGAACACTGGGACAGACCAGGGGATGCAACTAGCTCAAAAAGGTGTGTTTGTCATGTGACCACAAACTTTGGCCATATCGTGTATATTAAGTTTACAATTCTCAAACCGGGGTAGCAACTGTGAAGTCTTCACTAATGTGTAAAATAATTTTTTACATATGTTTTACAGTGACAGATAATGTTTAGCACCCAGATACAATACAATATTTTAACTGATAGTGTAAAACAGGACCGGACAAAATCCAGGAGCCTGGTAGCCAATTGTCCTTAAAAATTAGAGCTGGCACCCAACGTCTGAGGTTTCCTCAAACGTTGGCTCCTAAAATAAAATCCTGCTGGTTTCTGGATTGGATAGACTGGCTCCTAAATTTCATAATAATTTGTCCACCCCTGGCTTAAAACAATATATTATAAGTGACGTTCATGTCACTTGTTTGGTTAACCCATTCAATGCCAATGATGCATGCTGCACGTCGTTGGCAGTGGGGCCCCTCTAAACAAACAGACTACTGCCGGGACTCTGTTCAGCTGTGTAAAGCGGACTGTCAACTTTACACTGGAATCGATTGGCAGCTGAGCTGCCACCAGATTGTTTCCACTGACCTATAAAGACTGTGCTTCCCCTGCCGACACCCCTCAATTTGCTTTTTGGGCTCCGCTGCCACTCCTGCGGGCCTGGGACCGGCATCACGTGTGTCAGCAGGGGGAGGGGAGAGAGACCAGCAAACATCCCATCACCGATCTCCTCCCCACTGAATGGAGCAAGATGTGACTGATTACATCACTTCCGGTCCCTCAGATGTCATTCAATGGCTGCGATCTGTGCTTGAATAGCTTTTTTGTAGTGAAAAGGTGACAATAATAGACCCCTAATGTCACCTTAAAGTGACATTAAACCCTCAGATTTTTTTTTTTAAGCATGTATTTATTTATTAAGTTTTACAGAATACATCGCAGTTGACATTGTACATATCACATATAGTGTTGTTTCCTCATGTAGCCAGCCGGCTACATGTTTTACGATATATATTCATATTCTGTCATTTCCTTCTTAAAAACAGGTAACGTAGGTAAAACAAGTAAAGCAATTAACTCTTGATGAACAGTTTGTCATAATACAAGTTATAATTCTCCTTGGATACTAGACCCTAGTGGTAATAACCATCATAAAGGGAGGGGGGGGAGGGGGTTCTAAGGTTAGTACATCATTATGTACTGCCATGCATTGCGGTGGATACATACATATTAGCGCATTAACATGGGGACACCAAATCATATGAGTCATTCGAAGAAAGGATGGTGTGGTGGAGTTGTGGATTATTCTGAGATGAACCAAAATGTAAATCAGAAGAAAAATAAATAAACCAAAATGTATTTGGGAAGGAACGTAACGATTTGTAATTTTACATACCGATACGTAATGATAGTCACCTGAATTGCCTGAATTGCCTTATGTGGTCTTTTGCCCTCAGTCGGTGTCGCGTGGACCAGCTTACATTTGCGCAGGTGTGGTTATAGAGCATATGGATCATAGAACATGTAAGTCCCCCAAGGACCCATCCGATTTGGCCAGTAGATACCATGATGAGTGTTGAAATATTGTCATCACATCCTGTAGCTGGGATTTATTTAATTCATGCAACAAAAATGGAGTCCATGTTTTAAAAAATCTACCTGTGTAGCGCTGGTTTTGTTTAGTGTCAGTGTTTAGTGTTTGTGAAGTAGCATAAGGTGGTGTAGTGTGGTCCGAACATCTGCTATAGTAGGGGGAGAATTGAGAAGCCATGTCCTAAGAATATTCTTCTTTGCAGCCAATAGGCAGCAGTGTTCCCATTGTGAAACCGATGTGAGAGTGTCTGACTGGGGGTCGTGAAGAACGTGGTATAGGCAAAACGAGGGTGAAAGTGTCCCTGACACATTCGTTAGTTCCTTCATGTAACGAAAGACTGAATCCCAAAAAACATGTATGTTGGGGCAGGTCCAGAAAAGGTGTGTTAAGTTAGGCTTTGGTGCCTGGCATTTAGGACATGCCTGAAGCCAGTCTGTGTGTGGTTGCTTGGGACCAAAGTTAAATGCACAGTATGCCCTATGGATCAGTTTGAATTGCACCTCACGCCATTGTTCACTACATATGTTTTTGCACACATCATGCCATCACTTGAGCAAAAGCTCGTAAGTATCTTCCGGGGAAGATAGCAATAAGTCAGCCCATTTGTGGGCAAACCTTGGTACCATTGTTGGGCCAATCTCAGGACGGGGACGAAGAATGGAGTATGCTTGGGAAAGTGAGAGTTTATGTGTAGTGTGAGCTAACAATGTGAAGAATGGGGATTGCCTATCCGGGTCCAAGGGTAGACAAAGTTGGGATTTAAGGAAGGTGGAAATTTGTCCATATTGGAGGAAGTGGTTGGGGGATCGCTACAAGGTCTTGGAACTTCCTGCATGCGCCTTGGGGGGTTATTAGATCTTGTATACAATGATGAGGATAATCCCATTGGAAATATGGGGGAAGACAAGATGGGCATTAGGGGGGTAGTAACACCGCGGAGTTTGCTTAGTTTCCTTATCTCCGTCCACGTAATCACTGTCCCTAAGAAGGACATTCTGTTTTATACACGTTGGCAGTTTCTGAAAGGAGGTGTGTAGTGTCCCTGCAAGAGACCAAGGATGCGCTAGGCATTGCTCCAGACCTGTGTTAGCTCAGATTTTTTAACATAAAACAATACTGTAATGTGCGCCTTACTGCAATCCATGGTCGTTTCCTTTCTCTTTGCTGCTCTTCCTTTTAAATCTGTATCTGTTCTCATGCTGGGCAGAACTTCTGTTTTGCAGAAGACTGCCTTGTCTCGGGAATGGATACACGGTGTCTGTGTATTAGTTTGTATAGGTTTGTAACCTGAGCCAGCACTACAGGAAGAGGCCCTGAGCTGCAAAGTGAAGTTCTCCCCCAGCATGAGAAGACATGAGGGTTTAAAAGGAAGAGCAGCAAAGAGAAGGGAAACTACCATGGATTACAGTAAGGCGCACATTACAGTATTGGTTTATGTTAAAAAATCTGAGGGTTTAATGTCACTTTAAAGGAGAACTTGTCACCACCTAATATGCTATCACATAGGGGACTTGTAAGTCCCCCTTGGCATTTCGAGTTGTGTCCAGCAGTGAAATCTTTCTGCCATGGTTCTCTACCTCATTCCTCTGATAGACTATAGTTTCAATACAAATTAGTAAACTAAATCTACAGCCGAGTGATACACAAATAAGATACATTTTTGTTACTAGTTAAGGTACTTAAATGCATTTTTAATATTTAACTCCTGAGTTTAATGTCACTTTAATAAAATTAAAAAAAAAGTCTTCTCAAAAAATGGCTGTTTATTTTAAACACCCCGAAAGTGTGTAAAGGTTCTTCTCGGCTCTCAGAACCTACTGTGTCACTGTTGAATTCAGCGAGAATGGAAAAACACTGTTGTTCTGTCTCACCTATTTTGATTTTTTTTTAAAGATGCTTTTCATTGAGGTTTTCAATGTCATAGACATACAATACAATCAATACCATCAACATACACAACAACCGGGTCAACATAACCCAGGGTAAGTGTTACCTTACATACATTATACCGTTTACAAGCTTACATAGTCCAGAACGGAGGAACTAGCCACAAATCACAGCTGGTATATAGGTTGAAAAACAAAAAGATGTAGATATCAATTGATTATAAAACACTTCAAGGAATGCAAAAGAGGGCCAATAGTCCAAGAGAGTACAATGCAGTAAGAACATCCTCTCAAATCCACTGTTGTATTAGAGGACAGCCAGGGATCCCAAATGCGAGCAAAACGCAGCGGGTTTCCCCGCTGCTCATATGTAAGTTTATAAAGGGGCAATGCCTGATTAACCAATCGCTTCCAGTCGCTCAGGGAAGGAGCTTTCAGGCTACCCCAAACAAGCAGAATAGTTTTCCTGGCATAAAATAAAAGCAGGCGAAGTAGTGTCTGAGCTCTCGAGGCCAGAGGTAATTCACCAAATAGACCCAAGAGGCAGAACGCAGGATTGCAGATGTTTGGGAAACCTAGGCTAGCCTCCATGAAGGAAGTAACATCAGACCTAAATGTCAGTTAAAGTACCGCAGCGCGGAATACTGAAAAATGGCCTGGATGGGAAGGGGGTTTAACACCGTGGATGTCAACTGGTTAAAGGAGGTCGACCAAAATTGGGTTTGGACCTCATGTAGAAGCTGAAAATAGGCCAAAAAAAAAAACAGACGTGGAGAGCCTTAACTCCCCCCTGAGCTGTGGAAAATCAAGCATCACCACACCACGAAACAAATGAGACAGAGATGACCTATTTTGATATTTGGTCACATCTTGGTAAAGAAAAATTCTTCAACCCAAAGCTGATAAGGTATGGCTAAAGAAAACATTCATCTAAGTGGAAAGAGACATGTTCTCACGCTGTTAATAATACTGATTATCTTTAACTGCCACTACACAATAGGCATTTACTTTCCCTGGATCCTGTCACATGGCTGTTACATCCGCTTCCCACTCTACCTGGGGTTACCACTGGAATTTTACTGGCTTCGCTAGCTGTGGGGCCTGATAGAAATGTTTGGACTGGAACCCCCTTTAAAAGTAGTATTAAACCCTCAACCTTTTTTTCCATTAATGAATGCAGATCAAACAAATACATATTGCCCAGCAAACTATTTTTTTTAAATCTTTGTCCAAACACTTACAGTCATCATGTTTCCAAACAGCTGCCTCCAACTCTCTCAGCTCGGCTTTCCTGAACTTCCTGTCCAGTACAAGACAAGGGAGTCAGAGCAATCTCCGGCAGCTGTCCATCTACGAGCCTCGAGAAGGGAGAAGTGTGGGGGGAGAAAGGATGAGGGGGTAGCAGTGCAGTGGCTTGCCGTGCTGTGAATGTGAATAAATGCAGAGACATAGAGCTTACTAGCACACAAAAGGGTGGCTCCAGAGGGTGGCTCCTGCAAGAGAAAGGAGGCATCCTAGAAAAGGATATCAGGGCCAGTGCTCAGTGGACCAGCTGATTCTGCAGGAAACTAAAACTTTTTAACAATGAGAAGCAGCATCCATTGTAAAAGTGTTCATCAGTATTTGAAATAGCTTAAAACATGTGAACGCTAATATCACTTTAATTCTACACATTTATGCCAACAAGAAGAGTAGGGTCTTTTGAAAGTGAATCCATGGCAGAGCTGCGCAGTCAAATGATAGAGTTGCTGAAAAGTGCTGGGGCACTTTTCCCTGCTCTTGGTCATGTGACACCAGTTTGCCTAACCAAGGGAAGGGGACACATGGGAAACTGTCTTTGTAATATGCTATGCCATGCACCCTCCTCACAAAGCATGACTCATCTATAGGCACCCTCTGAATAAATGGAAGTTTTATTTCTGGGCAGTAAAATGGGTGGGGGGAGATCCCATCCGCCAGGTTATGGATGGGATCTCTGTGACCCCTCTTCTTATTCCTCTGTTGACTGGTTCAAACAAGACGGTCCGTGTTATTGTTATGTTAATAGCCCTGAGGGATAAATAAATTGTGATAGGAACAGCTGAAATATTTTTCCTTCCCCAAAGGAAACCCTTCTCCATTCTCTCTCTGCAGTGTGGTCATGCGACCAAAACCAAGCCATGTAGTTATTTGACCTCTGTTGGTGAGCAGGATCACAGATAGAAATAGAAATAGAAGCAAGGTGCTGCACCGGTTAACCTGTGGTTCACATGTAAACAGTCTTATAAGGCCCAAGATGCCCAAGCTCAGCAGGTCTCCACAAAAGGGGACCTATTCATATGGGGGAGGAGGGGGGTGTCACCTGGCCTGAGAAAGCCACATGTAGTCAAACCAAAAAGGAGTGCCAAACACATGCATCAAGAGTCAAGAAATATATTTTATTCATCCTCAAGTATCACAGAGGTAGCGGAAAACAGCCAAGGGATTTTCGGGGCCAAAAATTTCCCCCTTCATCAGGGCTTTTTGCAACTTGGAACTCTTGGATTCTAAACCCCAGTCACTTAGTCATATGCAGAGTGATATTAGAAGAAGATATTAGTGGTAAAACTTTGTATTAGCTGTGCAGCAGCTGACTGATCGAGTGGGTTCAGGCAATTAGAACTTTGATGGTCCTTTTTGCAAAGATCACATGACTCATGCCTTGGCCTTTGGACTAGTGGCAGTACTGGAAGAAGCATTAGGCAGTATTTAATCCAGGAAAAGTATTTCAGCCCTTCTGTAACTCTATATATATCCATCTCATCAAGACTATCATTATGTATAGATCACCTATAAAAAATTAAAAAAAATAGCCTGGCAATTTTCTATAAACATTCATGCTCATAATGGCATGAACGAGTGTGTATGTTTATACTCTGTGCAGATATCCCCAGGTCTGGCCTTATTTTAGGGGATTTATAATCTTCTTCCCCAATGGCTGGTAGAGGCACAAAGTAGAATTCAGGTTGTTTCCTGATCTGAACAATATACTTTTTTTTTGTCTATGGTAGCTGAAGAGTTTCCTAGCTCAGTTACCAAGACCTTGTTTCCACAACTTGAGCTGGCCATAGCTGAACAATTAGGGCTTCCATGACACAGACAAGGCCAGTCATCCCCTCCTTCCTCTAGGGTTTGTGTGACAATTAGAATGTAAGGCTACAAAGCACAGGGTGTTGTCATCACACACAAGGGTGAGGTATATACACAACTGTACCAGCCCACACCTTTACTGTGATCTAGTGGTGTAAAATGTAGAGTGCTTGTCCCTTCCCTAACAAATATTGAACAAAAAAGTTTCAGAATTTGATGAATGTGGACTGGAATATGAGTCACTGAGCAGCCATAGACGTAAATGTTTTGTAACTGTTACAGGCCACACGTGACATATACAGTGCTAAACTTCGAAAAACATTAAAAATAAAATGTATATTTTCACCCCTGGTCCAATAACCAAGTCCCTTTGTACCGCCATAAGCCTGATTGGTTCATAGTTCTGGGGATTATGGAAAGTTACTATAAAGAAAGTTAGGCCCAAAGCAAAAAAATTAAATAAAATAGGCGGGCGGCTTACATGACTAAGTGAAAAGGGGAGACAAGGAATAAAAGAGTTAATTAAGTGGCGTGTTAACAGGGTGGGGTTACTTACAAGAGAGAACTTCCCGCCCACCCCCCCTGTTATTGGGTGTTTGTGGTCTGTTTTTCTGTCATAGCAGCGTTGGCGGTTTGGGGTCTTTTGAAGGCGGAAAAATAGGTCTGGTGGATAATGTTTGGGGACCTGTCCTAGTATGGGTCCTCCAGTCATGGTGGTTTATGGTAGTCGAACAGGTGATTTAGATATGGATGTGTCTGCGGTCAATGTGCAGGTTGGCCCCGAGGTGGTGTGGTGCGGCTGGGGGCCTAACAGTTTCAAGGAGTATTTCTGCAGAGACAGCATATCTGTTAATAAGTTTTACAGTTACATAGTTAGTCAGGTTGAAAAAAAAAAAAGACACAAATCCATCTAGTTCAACCTATAGCGATACAGAGAGGAAAAAAAAAAAAAGAGAAGAAAAGCCTAAAGCATAGCGCCCGCAGGTTGATCAGGAGGAAGGCAAAAAAAAACCTTTAAAGCATGGTTCAATTTGCTCCAACAGGGGAAACAAAATCCTTCCTGATCCCATAAGGCAATCGGATACTCCCTGGATCAACAATCTCTGGTTCTTAATATACCTATAAGCACTCAATATCCAGTAATATTCTGTGCATTTAAGAATACATCCAGATGTTTTTTTAAACAATTAACTGAGCTAGCTAGAACAAGCTCCTGGGGGAGTCTGTTCCACATTTTCACAGCTCTAACTGTGAAGAATCCTTTCTGTATGCAAAGGTTATACCTCTTTTCCTCCAGACCCAAAGAGTGCCCCCTTGTCCTTTGCAGTGACCTTAACGTGAATAATTTGGCGCCAAGCTCTTTATATGGACCATTTATGTATTTATACATGGTGATCATGTCCCCCCTTAATCGCCTCTTCTCCAGAGAGAACAAATTCAGGTCAGTTAAGTTTTCCTCATAGCAGAGCTCCTTCATGCCCCTTATGAGTTTGGTCGCCCTTTCTCCAGTTCCACAACATCCTTTTTGTGAATTGGTGCCCAGAACTGCGGTTTTACTAATGCTTTGTACAGGGGCAGGATGATGTCTCTATCTCTGCAGTCTATACCTCTTTTTATACAACAAAGTATTTTGCTTGGGTCTTCTTGAAGTTTTGGCCTTCAAAAAGACCCAGAAACCTCATGCTTGATTTTACAGTTCTGTCATGTTTAATATTTTGTATAATAAAAAAGCTGCTATAGCCATTTAACTCCATCAGTGGTGTAGTCTGGTTTATTGGGATGAAGTTGGGAGGTTGGTGGTTACAGCAGTCTCGGCATCAAGGGAATTGGAACATCTGTTCTACAATAGTCAAGGGTTTAGGTAATTTCACCTTTGCTGTCTCCCCACCCTACTTGGAGCCGCTAATCAATTTATATTTCATAAATATATATAAAAACGTGTTACTTAATAATAAATAATAATAAGCAATAATAATAAATCTCTACTAATTTGACAAAACAAATACATGTAAATAAGGTTTACTGGTTTCCTTGTTATATTCTATTTTAGCAGAATTTACACTGCTATATATATTTTTCTTAGATATACTTCTGGCATCACTGAGTGATACAAGGTCCAGTTCAAATGTCTTTTTCCCCTATTAACAATAAAAGGCTGACAGTGAACTAAAATAAAAATGATACTATAACTATTCAAGAGAATGTAAAATGAACACAGATGTCAACTGGTGACAAGTTCACTTTAATTACATTCTCCAAATATTCACATTGCTTGTTCCTATCATGCCAGACATGGCCATCCTAAGAATAGATGGCCTCTCCGATGCTGTGGCCCGCTTTTCAAGCACGCAGCCAAGTGCTCATCTCAGGTGTTTAAAGAAATGAAATGGGCAAAGAGGCTTTGGATCTACTTCAGTTAAATGTTACACGATGCTAACAGGAGGAAAACAGCACTTGAACCGCCAAGTGATTGGCTTCTTAGAAAACGAATGTCAGACATTGGAAGGAATACATTCAATAATTTGTGGCAGCTTAGCATAGGCTGAGAGCCTGTCCTCTTATCCTAGATAAAATCAATACATACTCTAACAAAGTTGAATACGAGATACCAAGTACAGCTGAGAAGGGAAGATCAGTTGTTTTGTTGTTTTTTTTTTTTTTTAAAGGAACTCTTTTTAATTCCCATTTTCTATAATCCCTCGTGTACACTTTTGAAAATGAAATACAAGATTCTGGTCCATTGCAAACATCATCTGACCTAATCCCATATGACCTGTCACGGGCCATGTTGCTGTTCAGTTATTATCAGAAGTGTTTAGAAGTCCTGCAAATGCCCACAATGGTTTCAGTAATAGTTCAAGTGGAACCTTACCAATTAATTAAACATTTGCGAACAAGCAGGCATTTTATTGTAGAAGAGACATAACCTGCAATAAATTATTCTTACCAGTCTGTTTGAAATCTTTTTTACAAGGTACATGAGCTGCGAGTGTACAAGTCCAGCATTTGCTGGGTACCAGGATGAATGAACGTCTGCTGGGTGCCCGAATAAATGATGTTATATCATTCTGGCCCATATAGATGGCCGTTAGGGGTGTACAGTTCCACTACAACTGTGGTCATGCTAAGGGACACTTAAGAGACAAGCTACAGCTACACTATACTATAGAAGGGACAGAAGTGGAGGGGTGGTCACATGGCTTACAGACCACAAAGAAAAATAACCTTTTGCTGGGAATTGTTGGGTATAGAAATGCAATTTTACTGCAAAGTGGAATTAAAAAAGGAGAACTATGAGATGAGTGATTTCCACTCGCCTCATAGTTCTAGCCGACCTGTGACAATGAGACTGTCACAGGTCGGCTCAGTAGACAGGGGAGGGGCTGGATTCCCCCCTCCCCGATCCGCCAGCGTTGACTGGCGGAACGGACGGGGGAGATGGCGGGTACAGCTGGCTCTGCCTCTAGATTGACAGCTGGCTCTGCCTGTCACGCAGCTGGGCGGATCCCGGCACAATTGTCGGGATCCGCTTCAGCTACGGCGTCTCAGTATACTGCGAGCTAGAGCTTGCAGTATACTGAGCCTAGGGTGACGGGAGGATGCTAGTTTGTGTCCTCCCGTTACCCTAAGGAGAACTATGGGGAAAAGCCTTAACCCCATAGTTCTCCTTTAAACTTTGAAGGGTTGGTCCACCTCAAACATATACTTCAGCTACCAGTTTTCTATATTGCTCAGATATGCCTGTATTTCTAACTCCACCACTTCAAACTCTTCTGGAGGATCAGGCATTGAGAACCTTGATGGCCTGTGTGCACCCGGGATATTTAACATGAGGCCGCAATCCTTTTACTGCAAACCAGTTCAAAGGGCATAGTTACTTTGGTACTTAATCTACTGCGATGCCCACAGCAAGGAGGTCTCAATCCCAGCAGGGATCAGTATAACGCCAGAAAGATTGTTTAGTCAATGGAGCACTGATTGCAGCCATTGTGTCATCGTGTGGGGATATCAAAGTTCTCAAGAGCAGCAAGACGGGCTATAATATCCAGGGAATAAGACTGCACAGCCGCGGCAGACAAAGGCTTCTATCACATCTTGAAACCGATAACTGACAGGGAGCAATTAGCAGAGCCTTAATCATACGATGCGTTAATTATCTAGCAAGATGGCGTCTATTTAGCACATTTTCACAAATGCCGGAATTTAGGTGTCTAGGTGACAGGAATGCCAGACACTGCTGAAAAATTATCAAAAGATTCTGGAGAGGGCCGTTATCCATTTACCCAAGTGACACTTGACTATAGGGAAAAACATTTAAAAATGTAAATAAAATCTAAAGTCTCCCAACATACAAAGAGATTTGTTTTTCTGCTCAAAGTGGAACTCTGGAAAATGTTCCAACTGCCAAAAGTAATTCTGTCCCAAAACCCTAGTGAGAGTCCTGCCTCCCTGTGCCATCAGGAGGCTCTATGGTGACAAGCTTTATACTCACAAAACAAGTGCATTATACATAAACGTGCCTTACAAGGCTAGTGCACACTCTTCTAGTGTTGTTACTGCAGAATACAATAGTGACATAGGCAGGGGCGTAACTGTAGATGTAAAGCAAAATTTTGATGGAGCCCCTTTTGCAACCTTCCTACTGTCAATGATATAAAAGTCAGATAGCAGGAGAGCGGTCTGTATTTTCTCTTCCAATAAATCTGACGTCAGCTCTTCTTGATTTTAAAAGTCACAGTCAGTGTTAACGGCAACTTCAAGAAGCCTTAATGGGACCCTCTTCCATCACCAGGCTGCGTGGGCTGCTATGGCTATTGTTATGCCTCTGGACACAGGGGCTGATAAAAGGAGCCGTAGAGAGGACCATCAGGGACAAGGCATCTGTGCGTGTTGGATGAGAAGATTCTGTCCGATCATTTAGCCACTCACTGGAGAGGGGGGGGTTTAACACATCGCACCAGTGTAAAAGGGCCCTTAAAAATAAAAAAGATAGCTGGGCAAGTAGTATTTTCAGAAGGCCGCCATTGGCTTACATACCTTAATATGGTATACTGAATCACTCCTCAGAGATTCCCCAGGCTGATCACACAAGAATCACAAATATCTCCTCTGTTGATTGCTCCACCAAGTGACTTTGATGTTTTGTCAGTTTAATGTTCAGAATACAGGAAGGACCTGCGGGCTGTGCTAGAAGACTGCTCAAAGTGGCAATGTCCTTAATAGCAGAGAACTCCAGGGAGAATGTGCCACTTTCTGCATTAATATCTAGAATAAACAACATCAAATTCAGAGTAAAACTTGTCTAATGTGGCTTAAAGAGGGACTCCGCTATGCAACATGTATTCATCAGGCTAAGAAGTTGTGGTGTGATAGTTGCAACCTTTGCCACCCCTACTACGATACACTGGCCTGAATACCAAATCTCCATAAAACTGGTATTTGACTCGGGGTTTAGTTTTTTTTTTCCAGAACTCTCAGGGGGGAATTTATCAAAACTGGAGCAGATTCTCATTGCAGCCAATCAGCTTCTATCTTTGATTTTCAAATCATACCTGAGCAAACTGAAGAGAGATGCTGATCAGTTGCCATTGGCAACTGCTCCAGATTCTGTTTGCTCCAGTTTTGATGAATTCCCCTCAGAGGAAAGGATTTCCCCTCCAAGAGTTCCAAGCCCACCCTAAAAAGTCTCCATACATTTTAGGGCTGCAACTAATGATTATTTTCATAATCCATTAGTTGACCGACTATTTTTTTGATTAAAAAATCGGATAAAAAATAAATACCATCCTTAAATTTAAAATAAAATACACAAATGCAGGGTTACAAAGTTTACTCCAGAATAAAACTGCATGCATGATTTTTTGCAGTCGCACTGCGCTGGAACGCACGGCATTGCAGTACCGTGCATTCAAAGTGCAGGCGATCACACTGAGGATAGGAGACGCATTTGGGGAGCCATTGAAATGAATGGAACTGCAACGCACCTCCTGCAGCAGAATTTGTCAGGCCGAAACCCAACTTTTCCCACCTGATTTTTTTAAATAATTGTATTGTAAGCACATGGCGCTGAATAGCTTCATCTGCCATCTGCAAAATACCGCAGACGGCAGATAAACGTAAATACAGCAGGTAGTCGGCAGGTGCAATAGCCAGCCTGCTATTGGCCATTTCAAATTGCAATAGCCAATAGCAGGCTGGCTATTGCACCCACCTACTGCATGCCGTGCCCTCCTCCCAGCGTGGAGGAGAGAGCTAGGGGATCCAACCAACTAATCAATAATGAGAATAGTTGACAACTATTACCATTATCGATTAATCGATTAGTTGGTTGCAGCCCTAATTCATTTTAAGAGCATTAATATGGAACCAGAGTTACTACCAGGTCTTTGAGTCCAGCCTACTAATTCAGCTGGACTGGCCTTCTAATTTGAACATATCCACTTTGTGGTCAACTATCCATAAAAAGTTGGTAGAAGATCCATACCTCCTCAGAGAGGATGCTAGTGAAGACCATGTGATCCTTAACTCCATACCCCACATAAACCATATCTACCACTAGCGGTGAGTGAACACCCACCTGTCTGGATCCATCCTACTTGTCTTGTGCTAGGCAAGTTGGTGTGCGGTTTTCAATGCATAGAGATGTCTGTGGGACCCAAACTGCATGACAACTGCCGAAAATAGCTCCTGGACCCTGTTGAGCGACAGACGATTTCTACCGCGTGACAAATTGCAAAAGGTGTAAACAGCTTCTATAGACTTGGATGCAAATCTCTGCTTTGTGCGATATCACATGGATTAAATCGCCTAGGTGTGAACTTAGCCTTAAAGTGACAACAGCGGGCCATGTATGTGGAATGTGTGTCAGCATAGTCACTTGTAGTGTCCATCAGAGGTCTGTGTGACAACGTGGGAGAACAATTTGAAGACAGGGATAGAGCCTTGTCACCCAATAACAGGAAGTACATGAACAAGGATCACCCAGTATCATTATGACAATTTTAGATATTGAAAATTACTTTTGAAATTGCATTAGGATGTTTATTCATTTATTTAGTACAGGTATTTATATAGCATTAACAATTTACGCAGTGGTTTACATCACATCGGTCCCTGCCCTCGAGGAGCTTCAATCTAAGGTCCTTCTTGCACATTCATGTTATACAGGAGACAATTAACCTTTTAGCATGTCTTTGGAATATGGAAGGAAATCCACAAAACCATAGGGAGAACATGCAAACTCCTTGCAAAGAGTGTCCTGACCAGGATTTGAATCAGGGACCCCGTGCCGCAAGGCAGCAGCTCTGACCACTAAGCCACTGTGCTTAAATAGTTAAAACATTTAAAAAAAAAAAAAAAAAATGTATGTTAAAATGTAGATGAGATTTTAGTGTCTGACATAATTTAAAGTTTGATTAGTATCTTATGAAGCAACACTGTTACATTTGACTTCCCATTTTGGGAAGTGCAGCACATCCCAGTCTGCAACTCCTTACAGCAATCCAGACTGAACCAGCTCAAAAGTGACTCACATTTGCCGATGACACTCAAATATATCTTTCTACTCTACAACTCACCCCCTCAGAGCCCTTGTGTGTCACTAATCTACTATCGGACATATCCGTCTGGATGTCTCAACACTTCTTAAATCTCAATCTTTCAAAAACTGAGCTCATGATATTTCCTCCTGCCCGTGCACCTTCCCCCAACTTTTCCCTTGAGATTGTTAACACAACTATCCATCCCTCCACTCATGCCAAGGTCCTAGGTGTCATCCTTGACTCGGACCTCACCTTTCTTCCCCACATCCAATCACTATCCAAATCCTGCCGCCTTAACCTTCGTAGAATCTCCAAAATACGCCAATGATAACGCAAAAATACTCATCCACTTCCTTATCTCTCGTCTCTACTATTGCAACTCCATCCTCATTGGCCTACCTCTACACAGGCTATCAGTCTATCATGAATGCAGCTGCTAGACTCATTCACCTAACCAACCGCTCAGTGTCTGCAACAACTCTCTGCCAATCCCTGCACTGGCTTCCACTCGCCCAAAGGATAAAATTCAAAATATTAACAACCACTTACAAAGCCATCCACAACTCTGCCCCCGGATACAACTCAAACCTGGTCTCAAAGTATCACCCTAACCGTCCCTTCCGCTCTTCCAAAGACTTCCTGCTTTTCAGCTCCCTTGTCATCTCCTCCCATGCTCACCTCCAGGACTTCTCTAGTCTCTCCCATCCTCTGGAACTCTTTACCACAACCAGTCCATCTATTTCTAACTCTCACGGTCTTTAGGCGATCCCTTATAACTCATCTCTTCAAGGAAGCCTATCTCAAAACTAACCACTCAACCATCACGTTCTTATACAATTCATCCCCACACAGCTACCTCCTTATGTATCACTTGCCCCTCCCTTTTAGATTGTAAGCCCTCATGGGTTAGGTCCTCCTTACCATCTTGTCTTGAATTGTATTGTAAAGTGCTGTGCAAACTATTGATGCTATATAAATCCTGTATAATAATAATTTCCTTGAAAGGACCTAAAATGATGCTGCATTTGATTCCCCCATTTGATTATCTTATAATATAATATTTCAAAACATTATGGAAACAAAAAATAGATCAAGGGATTATATAGAAGGCACACATCTGATTACCTGCGCGGGGTTCCTAAAAGGAATACTCACAACTGCCATCTATGAGCTACCTTTACCATAAAATACCAACGAACATAGAAAACAAGCTGCACACGTAAGCGATATGAATGTCAAACTTCTCATTTCTGTAAACATACGGGCATACCTACTGCTACAGTATGCAGAATGCTATTTAGTGCTTTCATATGAAGAATGGTTTACTGGACTAATAAACATTTTTATAGGTTACTTCTACCAAGCACTGCGGCTGTAAAACAATGACGTGACCAGATCTATATTGTATAGGCTTTCTTAGATACAGAATGTTTATATGACAAAACTTGCAATGTGAGAACAACTCTGTGTGTATAACATAACTACATAGTTTAAAAAAAAAAAAAGGGATCAAAGCTCTATATAAACACAGATCATTTTCAAACTCTTAGGCCTTGTCCATATACTGCATGATGGACAGGTTGTAGTTTTACCGTTGGATTGGATCACAATGATGCTCTAAGGTGCGGAATGGCCATTTTAAACCGCCACCAAGAGTTCATCTGCTAGCATCGTAACAGATAAAAGGATATAGAACAGTGGTGGTCAACTTATCAGGTATAACGGGCCTCCTGAGATCTTCAAAGGGCTGTACATAACATTCAGTATGACAGGAGACTCTCAATGACTTAAAGTTAAACCATATTAGAACAGACAATCACAGACTGCAGACATGCAAAAGGGATGGTTGGAGGCTGAAGACACGCTACAGGAGACAGTCAGAGCATGGGGCATGGTACATGAGACTGCAGCAGATCACTGACATTTCAGCACCTTTTCCAAATGATTGCTCCTGGGCCATGGGTTTGGCACGAGGGATATAGAGAAATACAAGACTAAAAGTAAGAATTTGCTATGTCATAGGGGAACATGAAGAAATGTTTATTGTGCCTAAGCAGTACCTCGAAATATTCACCATTTGTCTCCTGAGGAGGAAGAATTTTCCTCCAGAAAATTTGCAGTGCACCCCCTGTGCCCGGGCTCTTTTGTACTTACAGCCTCATAGCTGTATATCTGCACTTTGAGGAGCACTGCTCCTCAGGCTGCTAGTCTTAGGTGATGTCACTAATGCCTTTGGCTGCTCACTGTTCTCCTTGCTGGAGAGAAAGCTGCAGTGCAAGGATCTCCCTGCTTCTGTGGATTCTGATTGGCGAGTTATTACCCACAATCACTGGATTATGTGGATCTGGGCTTTATGCACCTTTCCTGATGCTTACTGATCATTACGCCCATCAGTCTTAAGATCATTAGTCATCAGGGGGCAGCTTTAACATGCAAAAGCAAAGTCCTCCTCTGTCAACAATGTTCATCTCCACACAGAGACACAGTACACAACAAGATATGACAAGTCAGTAATGGGGAAAGATCATCTGCAGGGAGACCACGGGCAATACTGTTTCTTTGCCCTTTGCTTGCCTTTCAGCAGGCACAGCTTCCACAGTTCAGATCCTCTTTATAGGATTAATCCAAAACATAGTGATAATTCAGTTAAGGGTGAACTTGAATTACCTGTAGGTTTTATACATCTCTTGGATATTCCAGCACATAATACATATAATAACAAGAGTAAGCAGCTCTGCTTCAATTAATATAAAAAATATAGAACAGAGCACCAGACCGGTGATGAAGTCCAAAATGGAAGTCGGTTTACTGAGGTCACTTAGCAAGCCAACATGTTTTGGGAGTTAAGGGGGACTTCTTCATCAGAGCTATAAAACATGGAAATGTATACACATTACAGTAAACAAATGTGTTCTTATACCTTGTGTAAAGAGATACACAAGAAGCCTATTGGGAGTTATATAAAGTCATCTAATCTGGTCTTTCTCAACCAGGGTGCCATCTGGTTTTGTCAAGGGTGCCTTCAAATTTTTGCACAGTGATATGCATTGCCATGGTCAGGGCCATCCCTTTTAAGAGGCAGCATCTCATGATGGGACAGCAGAAAGACGACCATAGCATCCCAGGTTGCTAAGAGCGCTTAGTCTGGCTTCCAGTCCAACTCACAGACGTCATCGGTTGCCAGGGAGCTGAGCGGGACACTCTGGCTGGTGTCCCACTAAGCTCCTGGCAGTAATATCAGTGAGCTGGTCGGGACCGGATGGAGAGCCGCTGACAGGCACAGCTCTCTGTCTGGTCCCAAAGCCGTCAGTCTAACCACATCTGAAGCCACCCCGCACGTACCCCACTCCCAAAGCTCAGCAACCGCCCCTGTCCATGGTGCAGGTGAGACAGCCATATTATGAAGGTAGAACTCTGATGCAGCTGATAAGTCTGAGGTGAAGGGGGCTTGTGATGGGAAGGTAGGGACTCTGATGTGAAAGGGGGGAAATCTGATGTCTATTTAGTATAAGAGTCTGGTTTAGACTTTGGAGGGAACCACAAGTAATTTTTTTACATTTACAAGTTACATTTTAGACTGGGGTGCCTCGAGGATTTGCATACTTTTAAAGGGTACTTTAAAAAAAAGGTTGATAAAAGCTGATCTAACCAATGCTTTGAATAGGCCTTATACTTTAAATATTCCACATCCCCAATAAAAGCATCTACCTCTCCTATCACCCTTCCTCAGAGCATCAGGTTTATTTCTATAATACAAGTAAAAGACGAAGAAGTTAAAAAAGTTAAAAAGAAAGTTAATAAAACAAACAAAATTATTAGACTTGAAAGTTCTCTTCTGCCAAAAACCTGCTATTATAGCGAAGGCTCTGGGGCTCCCCAGTTGAATTTGTTCAACTTTAAAAAGTCCTGGTGGTGACTTCTTTTGCCCACGCAGTGTATATCAAAGTGTCTGAGGGTAGAATTGGCATCTACAGTCTGTGTTGTCCATAGGAACCTGCTAAATCCTTCCTTCCCTTTTCCCCCGCTGGACTAAGAAAAGGAATCCGATTGGCTAAAAACTAGGGAGTACTTGCCCAAATGCTCCCAATGCCTATCCTGATACCGGAGGTTCCGGTATCAGGAAGCCAAACGGCGAGTCATTACACGATCGTCACCGAGGAGCTGGCTAATTAGCCAGCTCCATGCTCCCTCATCACTTGGTGGAGAGGAGGCATGGAGCTGGCTTCCCGGCCAATCAGGTAGCCGGGCGCCCCGTAATGATTTGCCGCCTGGCTTCCTGATTGGCCAGCTTCCCGACCAATTAGGAAGCCAGGCAGCGAGTCATTACAGGGCACCTGGCTTCCTGATTGGCCAGAAAGCCTACTCCATGGCTCCTCGTAGCCTGGTGATGCCACCGAGCTAATCAGGAAGCCGGGTAGCGAGTCATTTTATGCCGGCTGGCTTCCTTAATGGGACTTCCAGTATCTGTATTCGGTATTGGTGAGTACTGCCAAAAAAATATATATCGGTACTCTTACTTAATACCGAAAAAATTGTATCGGTGCATTCCTACCAAAATAATTACTTTTTAATCTCAGATGCCTTAAAAAATGAAGAAGGTCAGCGTCTTTATTTGGCATGTTAATTAACAATATATCACATATGTCACTCCTATCCACCTTTCTAATCACACAATGAAGACTGAACATGCTGTCCATTCTGCTGTCTCACTAATCATACACCAGGCCCTGGGGCTGAAAAGTCCTTGTGATATTAAATGTCATTTTATGTCAAAATATGCTTCCAAAAAGCACGGCGGTCAGTTAAAAGTAAAGATCTGCTGCTGCCTGAGGAGATGAAGGCTGCACCTTCTGGGCCGGGCGTATAAAAATAGTCTGTAACACCCAAACTGAAAACTCCTCAGAGAAGAAAAGGAAGTAACAGGCCTTTAGATGCTTTTATATACACACATCAGCCATAACATTATAACCAATGAGAGGTAAAGTGAAGAACATTAGCTATCTGGTTACAATGGGACCTGGAAGTGGGTGGGATATACGAGGCAGCAAGTCAACCATTGTGTCCCCGAAGTTGATGTGTTGGAAGCAGAAAAAAAAAAAAAAATGGGCAAGAGTAAGGATTTGGGTGACTTTGACCAGGGCCAAATTGTGATGGCCACATGTCAGGGTCAGAGCAACTCCAAAACTGCAGACAACCAGTGTTGTTAGCAGGAAAACAGCAATGAGACTCCTTCCCCCTGGGAGGGTTAAGTCAACCTTAAACTGGGTAAGATATAGAAGCAGTGCAAAGGGATGCTGCTAGTATGAAACGCTTCCTCGCTTTCTGCTGCGCTCTGTTGATCTACTGCCTGTCTTCCCGACACATGGGCGCCTCATTTACATCAAATCAGACGCTGCATAAAATGAGGGGGGAAAAAAAAGAATTGATTTACATTTAGAGATCTGAACCATTTCTTCACTGCAGCTTACAATACAGATGACCATTTAGATCAGGGGTGGGCCACTCCGGCCCTCCAGCTGTTATGGGACTACAAGTTCCATGAGGCATTGCAAGACTGACAGTTACAGGCATGACTCGCAGACGCATGATGGGATTTGTACCTAAAGCACAACTGGAGGGCCAGAGTTGGTCACCCCCTGATTTAGACTCCTCTCTTAAAGGGCCACTCTACTTAAAACTGATAATACAGCTTTTGGTAGATTTCTGCCATCTCTCGGTGACACCCAGCTCTGCATGCCTGCTGTGATCATTATGAGAGGCTGCCACTGTCCCTGCTGGAATTTTATATTATGAATAGGGTCCCTTCAGGCTTCCTCATTATAGGGACGTCCTGCCTACCTCCTATAGTATTCAGCAGCTGTCTGAATATCCGAACAATGACTGAATCTGATTGGCTGCAGTCACCACTCCGCACTGCTACTACTTCTTTTTAATCGACTTTGTGGAGCCGGGCAGCAGAATTCATCAGAACTCAAGCTGCGTATGGCCAGCTTGTGACACAGACAGCCAGGAGCCGATTCAGCCCACCGATCTCCACCTATAAATAAAATATGATTTCTGGGCAGACCAGCCACACACGATTTTATTATCCGTGACTCCATTTAAGCAGCTCAGCCCAACTTGGTAATTTGCACAGCTAAAAGATTTGCTCTTGCCTGCAGGCGATTAATATATACATTTGTGGATGTGACGCAGCCGGCGGGCTGATGGGAACTCCCAGAAGTCCAGGTGCTTTACAACGTCAATAGCCGATATGAGAACAGCTCAAGCGTTCTGCATGTGTATCAGACGGCTGCTGTGCGTTGCCTCTCGGGCCGGGCTGTTCCACCGATGGATCATACATTATTCAACAAGCTCCCGCCTGCGCAGCAAATGCACTGCCGCCACCAGGGTGAGATGAAAAAAGTCTGCAGAGAGTGGAAGTGTAAAGTCAATGAAAGGGATGCAGCACGTACCCAGAGAGAAACATACGACACACGGCATTATATGATCCTCAGGTGGATCAGTCTGTAGGTATTGCGTGTTTACAAATGGCTGAAAATGAAAATAGTTGGAGGATGTTATTGTCTGGCAACCGAAAATATCTCAGTTATCCCTTGCCGGCCCTCCCTTTCACCCCCTGCAGCAAAACCAGCCTATAAATACAGCATAGACTGCGTAAGAGCCACTAAGCTGTTTATGGCACGTCACGGTCCTTCATGTAGAGCTCACTGTGACCACTGACCAACATGCATGGAGGTTAAGGCTCCGTTCACAGCTATGCCATGCCGCACCCGATCCGGCATCGCATGTTACAATGTTAGGAGCACTTTGGTGCCACTGTTTCTTAATAGCACCGCATGGCACCTAGTCATTGCATGTGCAATGTCTATTAGATCCCTAATGTTACCTCCGTACTTCAATGAAGCTGATCAAGCACAGGTCATGCCTGATCAGCTTCATCCCTGTATCCTTGTGCACTGGTTTTGTTTCCGTCCCCTCCTGTAGTTTTCTGCAGGCAGCATGTAGTGGGTGGAGCCTGCCGAGTCCCTCCCACAGCTCTGCTCTCTCTGTACAGGCTAGAAGCAGCACAGTGATGATGTCACTGCCACTTTTACAAGGCGATAGCTGTGTTTGCAGAGGAATTTGGTGATAAGGCAAGAAAGGAAAGATAATAAGGCAAGTGTGAATTGTCCCCAGAGCAGCAATATAAGTTATCCCTAGGGTGCGAACAGAACTACCTAACACAACCTCAATGCATATGTGTGTGTGTGTGTGTGTGTGTGTGTGTTATATATATTAGGGATGCAATTATGCCAGTATTATTCTGCATTGCTGTATAATGTATTGCTTGGATTTGTAGTCCTTTATAGCTGGTGATGATCTGCATTGCTGTATAATGGTATTGCTGTGATTTGTGGTCCTCTATTACTGGTGGTATTCTGTATTGCTGTATAATGTATTGCTGGGATTTGTAGTCCTCTATAGCTGGTGGTATTCTGCATTGCTGTATAATGTATTGCTGGGATTTGTAGTCCTCTATAGCTGGTGGTATTCTGTATTGCTGTATAATGTATTGCTGGGATTTGTAGTCCTCTATAGCTGGTGGTATTCTGTATTGCTGTATAACGTATTGCAGGAATTTGTAGTCCTCTATAGCTGGTGGTATTCTGCATTGCTGTATAATGTATTGCAGGGATTTGTAGTCCCAGCTTGGGGTCAGTGGCAGAACTACCAGGGTCGCAGCTGCTACCGGGCCCTGGCGCTCCACCACTGTCCTAAAATCATTAATCTGTATTGTGTTAGAAAAACCATCAAATTACATTTATTAAAAAATTGTTATCTGCGAGTACTTCAGGAAACGTATCAGTACTCATACTCAGTCTGGAAAAAATGGGTATTTTTTGCTGTGCGTTCCAGGGCAGATCTGTAAGCGGATTATGCATCTTATGTTCAGGCACACACAGCTGCCCGCATGGATTGGGTACATTGACCTGCTGTGCCCTGTGCCTTCCATGTGCTGGGTAGTGAAAGGACACAACATGTCGGGCTCATTGATGCAACCGTCTATGGGTACAATTATTGAAGAATTTAATTTATAAAGAGCTGAGCAGTGCCAGTAGTGCGATTTTTATTTACACATTGTATTATGCTTGTGTTCCTCCATATTGGAAGACAAAGACATTCCTATTTGAATATTTTATTTTTGTTTTGGATGGCCTCATCCTCCTTCGATTAGTTGTCAAAGGAGCCGGAGTGGAAATGGTCAGCCTACTGATTGACCTGTTCGGGTATTCTGACAGCAGCAAGGGCCAGCTGTCGGAATACAATAGCTGCAGCAGGAGATTCCTCCATTTAAGTATAGCGTGGATGGAGGAATCTGTTAGACTAAAGAAATCTATAAGTGTATGAATTCAGGCTGTACATGGGAAGTTGACTTGCCTCCTGTTCCTGCCTTAGACACGTTTAATCCAGGTCAGGTTCACGCAAAAGAAACCTTTCCGGTGATTAATTATTCCATTGCGGACCTCTCATTCTCCAAATGCTAAATGCCTGGCTCACCCTCTTGGCTCCAATACTTTTAGTGACCAACCCAATAAAGCACACGGATAAGAACCTCTTACTTTACTGTGACATTCTTCATTCGCAAACGTGTTCCAGGTCTGTGACTCAGAATGTATTCAAGTCAATTATATTTAGAATACAGCTCGTAGAAATAGCAAATATGGCTTTATATTGGCGTAATATTATTCCCTGCACAGCAGGGTTCAGACAAGCAGACAGCAGTGTGCTGCTCTGCACACTGTTGTCAGTCTAACACTGTAAACACACTTACAGGATGGAGAGAACAGGGGTGACTTCATCTATGTTGTGTTGCTCTGCACAATGATGTCAGTCTCACAGGATGGAGAGAACAGGGATGCCTTCATCAGTGGTGCACTGCTCCCTCACTGTCCAATCAGCAGGCTAGAGAAGTACAGGTAATTAAGAAATCTGAATTTCATGTTAACCTGTGCAGCAACTGCTTACCTCCTTCTGAAAATGCCAGCCATCTGTCTGTCTGTCATGCTGACCCGCTAGCTTCCATGCTAGCAATTTCAGGAGGAAAATGCAATTTGCCTGGAAGAGGACTGGAAATGCCAATTGCTTAAGCGTCTCTGGCCTCAATACTTTCGGAGTAGCACACAGATTAGTCAGAATTCTTCATCTACATACTTGCTCTAGGTCAGCCCCTCAGAAAGTAGTGAAGCTATTGGATCATCATGACGGCCAGGAAACTAGTATTTTTAGAAGAAGAGGTCGGCAATGACAGAATCCATACTTCTTAAGCACAGGTTCCCTTTAAGGAGCAAAGCCAGACTGGGCCCATTCAGAGATATAGCCGTCTCCAGTTTACTACAGGAGGCTGAGTACATAATGAGAAAATATACACAACAAACTGAAGACAACAATTAGCGGAGCGCTGCGCTCTGTTATTAGCGGATCCTGACGCCACTGAATAATAACCCAGAAAGCAGAGGCAGCTGGGACAATAAATATTTCAGAGGTCCCCGGGATTACACAGGGATTAGAAGACAAAAGTCTGAGCGGGTGGAAAATAGGAGGTTATTGTGCTTCTTATGGAACATGTCCCAATGTACAGACAATGCCGCGTCACACACAATATGAACAAAGAAAAGATCTGTGTATACTTCCATCTTCCGCCTCATATAATCCCATCCAAAAATCTGTCACGCTATAACACGGAGCTGGCTGAAGGTGAACCTGTGCATTGTGGGGGGGGGCAAAACTTCACCCCAACATAATGTAATAAGGAGCATATATAGCAGACCCAATATAGATTCCTTTGGTTATAATTTATTGTGAGTCCATTCAAATCCCCATTTTATTTTTCAAAGACCTAATAATGGAGAAGTCTTGTTGCCCCAAAACACATTGTGTTAAATAACACACACACACACACCTTAATGCATCAAAGTATTAGTGGCGATTTTGAGTCCACGTTCATGCAACGGGTCAAAATTACGCAACACACTTGTGGTGCCATTGCTTGGTAAAAGGCACCACACGTTCGGCCAGTAAAACGCATTTGAGCGCATGTCAAACACAAACGCATGGTGAAAAAACACAGTAAGTGAACAGCTGAAAATGCTGAATGAGCTTCTCTGTTGTGCCTGTCATGCGTGCAGCAGCCTATTGAAATTAATGGGCTGACACACGGCAACAGCAGCAAAAACATGCGATAACGTGACACGCGTTCATGGATCACGAAATTGTGAATGGTGCCGTACAGTCCCCAATCAGAACTATTGTCTCAGAACTTTTGACTAGTGGTGCAGCAAGTTATACAACATCTATTCAGCAAGCAGGCCCACCATCACCTGATGAGGAGCTGTGTGAATTCTGGCTGCAGTGGACATTGATTTCTCGCCCTACCTCCCCCATTCCGCGACCATTAATGCTCAATTTTTTCGCTCCCTTGTGCTTGGTTTGCCTGCTGAAAGAAAATGCCTGCCATGCAACTTTCTCCCTCAATGCACCATTGCTGGGGAGGGTAGCCATTTACCACATCTGAGCAGTCACATGGGGTCAGGAAAAGGCATCAGGTCTGTGAAAACACTGACATGAATCGACACGGATCCTAGACACAGTGGGGGGGTGGATTTGATTTAAATCAAGTCGATTTAAAAAATCACTAGTAAAAAGGCTTGATTTAAATCAACTTGATTTAAATCGTAATTTTTAAAGAACAACTGTCATCTCTGTCCTGCAGCGGCTCCTCCTCTGACCGGCTGTTGACTCACCAACAGTCCACTCACTTTAAGCCTGGTACAGATGCATTTCTCTTCAAACAATCTTACAGTTTGTAGTGTACATAGATTTGCAAAACAATGGGATAAAGGAATATTCCTGAACTTTGTTTTATGATTTATCTCCTGGTTACTTACTGTGAAATTATGTGAATGCATCAATGCAGTGCATGTTATCTCAGCTTGCAGAGCTTGGATTCCTTGAATGAGTTTACCAAAAATTTAAATATTACAGAATATACAGCCTCATGCTACATAACTAAGCTCCCATTTCATGCTGAATAAACTCAATTATTAATGTATCTTAAATAGAAAACTATCTTTAGATAGATTTTTACTCCAAAAGCATTTTATTAAAATAAATTTGATAAAAATAAAAAAAAATCCAATTTAAATAAAAAAAAAAATCAAATTTTTTTGATTTTTTTTTAAATCCTAGATTTTTATCCACCCTGCTAGCAAGTAAACCTGTTTCTTTACCGTACATGCTTAACGAAAGGATAAAGTGCATTTTCTGGCATACTATATCAGCATTTCATAACTTTTCCAATCATGGCAACCTTTAAAGGTTTGCAGAATAATGGATTTTAAGGGGGACCCTACTCAAGAACCTACAAATAAAGTGCGGTTCCTCCCTTTTCATCAGAACCCCCCCCTTCACTTTACATAAGCAGCCCACTTTCCCATTAGAAGCCCTCCTCTCTCCCATCAGGGTCCCTCCTCTCTCCCATCAGGGTCCCTCCTCTCTTCCATCAGGGTCCCTCCTCTCTCCCATCAGGGTCCCTCCTCTCTCCCATCAGGGTCCCTCCTCTCTCCCATCAGGGTCCCTCCTCTCTCCCATCAGGGTCCCTCCTCTTTCCCATCAGGGTCCTCCTGTTATGTTTGGTTTACCCCTTTACATCAGAGCCCTACCATCACAAAATGTCGATGCACCCCTGAGGAAGCCAGAAGTGGTTGGGAAAGGCTGTACTACATCTTTTGGTTATATAGCATCAGAACTTCACCGATTGACTGGAATGCATTTTAATACAAAGCCAGTCAAGTCTAAAGAGTGTATAGAGATAACATACAAGAGCTGTCAGCTTGTGTGTTATTGACTTGGCCTGTACACCTAAGCACTGAGCAGCAACTCCCAGCATGGGGCTGATCTTATATGGATAATAACTACTGGCCAGGAGAATCTAATCATGATCACTAGATTATCAACAAAAAGGAATGGGTGGCCTATTGCACTAAAACTACACCAAGATGAAAAAGAAAGCCCTGCATTTGATCGAACCTTCCAAGGAACAGTAAAGCTCCCTATTCGAATGCAGCTTTTCTGTGTAGTTACATGGATGGGTCCCACTCCACAGTCTCTTAACGGGGAATAGTTAGGGGCAATTTTATTTGATTTCTCATTTTTGTAAATGTGTACATATTGATACTAATGTGTGTGTATATTAATTACTATTTATAGAAAATGATTATTTTACAAACATCCAAACACAGGGTGTACCCATGATACTAGAGCATTATAGGTTTTGTAAAGTAGAAGCCAAAAAGAAACTGTTTCCTTGCTAACTATCTCTCTCCAAAATAAAGAAGAACTCCAGGGACAACTTTTATTAACCCTTGGAGTGGGACTAACCCCGTACTGCAAGGGTTACCTGCTCATTTGTGTCTGGCTGCTAAAATTAAAAAGTTACACTCACCTGAACTGCCGAGCTGACTCCCTGCTTCTCCGGTCACTGAATCGCATCACCTTCTCCACTGCACAGATGGAATGCTCTTCAGTGTCCTCACGTCTATACACGCATGTATAACGTAATGACACAAGGATCCTTACACCGCTGTAGAGGAGGGGGAGAGAGGCTCCGGGGACCGGTCTAAGAACAAGCCGGCTGGAATGATCTGGCGAGTATAACTTTTTTTTTTTTAGGACCTAGACACAAATGAGCATTTAACCCTTAAGGTGTGGGGGTAGCCCCACTGCAGGAGTTAATACAATTTCTTCTTTATGCTCTGGATGGTGCAATACACAACAGGGAGATATGGAAGGGTGAGGGACTTCTCTGTCTTATTTAGCTGTGTGTGTAATCTGAGCTACACCTACTCATCCCTGTCACCAAAGGGAACCATTGTATTTTATGTTTGCTATACGACATTCACCAGCCTAGGGATCTGCCAGTGACACGAGTATTCATATATCATAAAAACTTGGGACCTGCCTTCCCAAATAGATGGATTTTCCAGATTTACTGGAAATCACGTTTGGATAAACAAATTTCTAAACCAGAAGTATAAATAAAAAGAAAACTGGACTTGGCTGGATGTTATCCACATACAATTAGGTGATTGCTGCTGTTAACACTGGAATTTTATATACTCATCAAGAGGATTTGAACGGCAACTCCAGCGGTAACACCAGGACAAGAAAAGAGAGGCCATGCGGTGCCACCGGGACAGGAAGACACTAGCCTGCTCCCCTCTACCAAATATATGTGCTTGTGTACCTGTCTCCGTCTCCATAATAAAGAGATCTCATCAATTCCTGTCCTGGTGACAAGCCGTCACTGGGACAGGAAGGGTAAAATGGGGACAAAGACAAAGCAATACAAATCTGACATAGGGTGGCTGATGTTGGGCTTATTTTCACAGGAAGATACAATGCTGGCTCACGAAGTGATATAGGTGTACACCTCCTTCCAAGTGAGCAGCAACTAACTGGAAGCAAAATGAAAGCCCTCAGCAATACAACGCCCTCTATAAAAATAATTATACAGTGTCATAACACATAGAAACACTTGTTAAAGAACAGAATTGGGACACACTGTCACTGGGCTCTACAATGATAATAATTAAAGGAAACCGATCATGGGAATAAGAGCCGTCATTGTTCTTCTCTTTCTGGAAATGCTAACTTTCTGGATGTCATGCTGAATCTCTGGCTTCAATACTTCCAGTCCTGACTGCACTTGCTGCCTATGTTTTATGGGCCATTGACCCAGGGAACTCTTTGGCAAGCTTAGATGAATATTTGACGAACACAAATGACATCACAATAACCTCGGTATAAAAAATGATCACTGGCAACAGAAAGAAATTCAAGCAGTTAGTCGTAATGATTTTGCAGCTTGCTGGTTGTTTTTAAAAACAGTTTTCTACTTCATCTAATGCACATGACAGGCAAATACAGATCACCAATGTAAGGGGGCCCTGTCTCCAATGACCCCCAATGTAAGAAGGTGTTTCTCCGCTGAACACCAATATGAGGTGGGGTCCTTCTCCTCCTGACCCCCAATGTAAGAGGTTCCTTCTCCCCCTGACCCCCAATGTAAGAGGGTCCTTCTCCCCCTGACCCCAAATGTAAGAGGGTCCTTCTCCCCCTGACCCCCAATGTAAGAGGGTTCTTCCTCAATGACCCCCAATGTAAGAGGGTCCTTCTCCAATGACCCCCAATGTAAGAGGGTCCTTCTCCAATGACCCCCAATGTAAGAGGGTCCTTCTCCAATGACCCCCAATGTAAGAGGGTCCATCTCCAATGACCCCTAATGTACAGAGGGCCTTCTTCACTGACCATTAATGTAAAGGAGCCCTTATACTGTAGAAAACTAATGTATGGGGGCCCTTATAATATGGAATACCAATGTAAAGAAGACCCTTATACTGTGGAACACCAATGTATGGGGGCCCTACTCCCTCAGACTACAAATGTAAGGAGGGACTTTTGCCACTGAACACCAATGTAGTGGGGGATGTCCCCATTGAGCACCAAGGTAAGAGAGTCCTTCTCCCACTGACCACCAGTGTAAGGTATTGTTAAAACGTTCACTATGGGGTTTTTCTGACTTTTAATATTATTTTTAATATTATTTTCATTATAATTAAAACATTTTTGTCATATAGAGCAAGGAGGTGTTAAAAATGATCTGCTCTGGGTGTCAAATATGCCATAACAATTTTGTACAAACAAGTGACAACCAGTTGCGGTGGCAAGAAGATTAATGTGGAAGTCCATTAAATCTTCGACTGGAGACAAGTTAGAGTCTCTGACAGGCTTTATTTTATGGTCTGTGTATCCAATGGAAACATTTCCTATCACTTCCTGTCCCAGTAACAATCAGGGTACTGCAGTGAGTTGAAATTCCTGTATAACTCTCCTCTAGAGAGTATTTTCCATTTACTCATATAAAGACACCACTAGAGAGCAAGCAACAATGTTACCAGCCCCTAGCGGATTCTTCCAAACAATATACAGTATGACACATAAGAAATGGTGACTCTTGGTGTTCTTTTTAGCGAGTGCTCCCCTTTACAGGGCCAGTCCACTCATAGCGGATATTTTATAGGTGAAGCCCAGTCAGATAAGTGAGCCTTTGGCTTCCTGTATGTCGTTGATAGTACATCCTAAAACTAGTCCTGTCCATCTGGGAATTTTGTTTTGTTCAGATACTCCTATTATATAAAATGTATTAGCATCCAACAGGCATAGTATAAAAAAAAACTCACAATGGTCACAACAGGTGTGCAGACCAGGGAACTCTTCAACATTTACCAAATCTAAAACATTGGTTTTGGGTGGAATGGCCCTTTAAGTAAATTCCATGGTTTAAGGGCTCATTCCCATGAACGCTACGGTTTGTTTACCGTAAAAAACACCCGGAGCCCTTATAGTAAAGCAGAATTAAGCTTCCTGTTATGTTCCTGCAACAAATATTGTATCCGTCCAAACACCATAGCTCTGGATGCTGTAGAAAACGCTAGCAGCCTAGTAACAACACAGCAAACACACTGGAAACTGCAGAGGGTCTTTTCACGTGGACGCCAGATTAGTACACAATAATGGGTTTATGCAACATGACCCTCTGATGTTCCCTGTGTAATTGAGCACATCCAGGATACTGTGGGCTGTTGTCAAGGCATTTCATGTCCGCAGATGCATGAAGGAGGAGGTGGTGTGTTTATGGGTTTATGAAATAACACACAGATCAACAGATAGACATGAAAATGCCTCAACTAAAAAATTATTATACAAGAACAGACGACTTAGTGTGGGTATACAGAGTCCATTCTTGCATTGTGATTGGGCAAGGATTGGGCATAGAGGGCATAAACCAATACTTCCAAATACTTACTTATTCTCCATCCTGGAGCAAGTATGCAGCTCAGGTGACTTTCACATGCTGCATGCTTGTTGAGGGTCAGCAGAAGAAAATATGCCAGGTCAGCAGGACCATCTTTCATATTCTCACAGGTTCTCTATGATGGGTAGATCAGCTTATGAGATGAACCATTTAAGATCACACAAGACTATAATAAATAATGATATACTGTCTCAAGTTGTAAACACTGCACTCTGAGTTCATCTACCCCTTCACTGACTGTAGCTTAGACACTTTCAAAACAGTCAAGAAGCTCAATTCTACAATATGGACATCTTGCCTTCTCCCATCTAGTCTTTGGCCATCACCCTACTCAACACAACCCAATTACAATCTGCACGCCTTCCAATCAGAAGGTCAAAATTCAATCAGTTTCTTCAGCACCTACTGTCCACCTGTTCCGTCAAACTCCTCCAAACACTTGTCTGTCCGTGGTCTTCTGATAATTCACATGGTCAGACAACACCTTACCGTCACCCGGCAGCAGAGGGAGGACAAAACGGGATTGCCTTCTGTAGCACTTTTATTAAACCTTTTAAAGCAACTGACATTAAAACCAGCCTATAAGCCTGACACGTTTAAGCAGACTTTGGAGCCCCTGATGAAGTCAATTTGACCAGACCGGTTGGGCGGCCTGTGTCGATGGGCTTTGCATTCTCATACAAGTCTATGGGAATGCAAAATCCTCTTGAAGCAGATCAAATGCAAGTCAGAAGGATGTCAACAGCAAGTCAAATGCACCTGTCAATGAATTCTGATCAGCCTCTCTAACTGATGCCACAGACAGAAGCTCGAAGCCCATTGACAGAGGCCCTAAAGGTTGCCCTGTGTTGCGGTATTTAAACATTTAAAAGGCTGTTAATCCTTCAAACTGATGTTTTAAAAGTTTTCAATATATTATATAAAATCTTTTTTTTACAAATAAATATATAATATAGTGTTCACCTATAAAACTCATGCCACAGAGCCCTATACTTTCTAAAGCATGTCTCACTGAGAATATACATGGACCCATACAGAATAGTGGGGTGGGGGTGTCACTCCTCTAATTCAGCTGTGTGCACATTGTGAGCTTCACAAACTAAAGACTTTTTCAGTAAGGCAGTTAAGGTTAGCCTGATGAATAATCAAAGCGATACAAAGGTAGTCTCATTTCTTATGTTGCATTTTCAATAACGTTAAGAAAAAATACACACAAAAAACTGGCAGTAGGAGAAAGACTTGCTTTTAGTGACAAAAAAGCTAGAGCTGGGAATTGAGGAGTTTAATTTCTGAGAGAAGTAAAAAGCCGGTGAATGATTTAGCACATCTGTATTCACCCAATATTGAAAGCACAGTCTGGGTGGAGCGAAGTAAAATAAATGGAAAGCGTGTACAAGTGGTTACCTAGCTATATTTCCATACACAATAACGTAGCTGACCAGAAACAGTGAGAGCACTCAAAAGAATGACAAAAATGTCACCCGCCAAACGCGAATGTGGAAAGTGTCCTTGGAGATGCTTTGTAAACTGTACAAACACACAGCAGTAATCATAAAAACGTCTTTGTGACGCGGGGGACAGACAGGTTCTACTGGTTGGGGACATGTGTGACGAAGTGGAATCCCATATGGGAGAGGCCAGAGAAAACAAAAAGTGTTTATTGCTGTCTTGGAGGTCATCTGTCCAGCACAAGCCATATTCACAGATATGAAATGCTGGAAGGGACATGTATCAATCTCACACTCTGGCCTAAATTAACCAAACTGCAGCCATCTTGTTTCATAAACCTACCAACCTGTCTATAAAAAAGGGTGTTCTTATGTAACCCTAGATATGTGTATTGATGGCTAACACTGCTAGATGAACAAGTCTTTCAATGCACGGGTGATGCAAAAGAACGCTGCTTATGGTTAAATGGCCTGTAGGCTATACCTAATCATGGCAGCGCCTCCAGTTAAGAGATTTCTCAGAGGAGGGGCCAATAGGTTGGGCTAGAATTTTTTTTAGCTAATTAGCACTGATCTCCCCCATGACATGTCGACACCATGCCTGTCCCCAAAGTCCCCCCCATGGTAGGTGCAATTGTGTATGTTTGCACAATGCAAACATGTCTGTGTGTGCTGTGGTCTTTGGTTGCAATTACCGTCCATCGGCCAGATCAGCAATCCCTCAATGTACCAAAACCATCTGCTAAGGATGCCCTGATCTATTAATTTTATGGAATGATCTTTTAGAAGAGACCTTGTCAGAACGTAGATCTGCCTATGTATCCGATTACCCACTGATCTCTATGACTTGCTTAAAAAGGACCAGTAATCTCTTACCAAGCCTTTAAAGCGACACTAAACTCAGGAATTAAATCTTAATACATTCAAGTACCTCAACTATTAACAAAAATGTAACTTATTTGTAGATCCTCAAATTTCTGAATTGGTGTCGACACTGTCCTTCCTTCTGGAGGGGGGCTACTTTTGTTCCTCATGGTCCTTGTGTGTTGTAAAGTAGCCACCGCTCCAAGCTCGCTCACTTGGTGGACTACCATCTCAGGTTTAGATTACTAATTTGTATTGACATTGTAGTCCATCACGGGAGCGAGCTTGGAGCGGTGACTACTTTACAACACACACAGGGACCATGAGGAACAAAAGAAGCCTCCCTCCAGAAGGAAGGACAGTGTCAGCACCAATTCAGAGATGATTTGAAGATCTAGAGCCGAGTGATACACAAAGAAGATACATTTTCCCTAATAATTAAAAGGTACCTGACTACATTTTTAAGATGTAACTCCTGAGATAAGTGTCACTTTACGGTGCCAATGTTTGCCCAATCTGTAATTTTATGGCAGGGTCACAGAACCAGTTTTAAATACTCAATGCTTCTTTATCTGCTAGGATGGATATTTGCAATCTACTGCTTCCATTTCCCTAAGGCATCCAGCGCTTACAATGCTCTTCTTTCAAAAAGCACAAACCTACAAGTTCATGATTCTCAGTTGGCAGCCTGACCATGTATGCAGACCATCTAAAGCCTGTAGGCTCCAATAAAAGTGAACTTGTTGCTTTGCCCTTCCATAAGTACAAATTCACTTTAGTGGTGTCCATACAGGCAGCACTCCAGGATCATGTATGCATACTTGTAGTTATTGGAATAAGAAACATATGGGGGCTTTACAAGTTCGGATCGGCAGTGTCCTGCTGCTGCTCTGCACGTCTATGTGAATGAGGCCGCAATCAATTTGTAGAATTTGTATAGAGTTTGGATATTTCAACACCGAGATCTCCCTGCCATCATTTCTGACTGTTCTGGTCAGCTGGGAGTTTTGTGTGTTCCATCTCCCCCGTTACATCACCCATTATATAAAATGAACAGAAATCAACGCAGGAAGGGGGGTGGGGGGCTCATAACAGACATCCCAACCTGCAAAACCTTATTTCAGGAAGGTTCCCGTCTCATTTCAGGGAGGTGCCCTTTCTGGTTGGTTTTTTTTTTGCAACAAGTAGCTTCCTCCTTCTGAGAGCCAAGCCTCGTTCTGAGGCTACTCTAGAGATCACATGACCTTCCTCCAGGAGGCAAGCCTCACTCTG
Source organism: Nanorana parkeri (assembly GCF_000935625.1). Classification (NCBI taxonomy): domain Eukaryota; kingdom Metazoa; phylum Chordata; class Amphibia; order Anura; family Dicroglossidae; genus Nanorana; species Nanorana parkeri. The sequence continues at coordinate 7,832 of NW_017306519.1, read as the reverse complement.
AAACTTTACCCCCTGATATCTTACCGGAAAGGTTTACTCAGAGTAACCTTTCAGGGAGAAAATGCCTCTCTCGCGGACGTCAGGGAGCCACTATCCAATAGAGGGAGACTCCCTGAACATCAGGGAGACTTGAGATCCCTGTCATAATGACCATAGTGGTTGTGCAGATCAGGAAACTCAGCACAGAGATCTCAGCAACAGAACCCCCGTTGGATTTAAGAAATGATCAGGTGGTTTACCCATCCAGCATTTACCAAACAATAAAAAAATCAGTTTAGAGTGGACTAACCCTTCCAAACATTATCTTTAGGGCTCATTCACATCAGCGTGTGTGCATTAAGGCTTGCGTTGTGCTTGTCCTTTTTTTAGCTTCATATGTAGCAGCTCATTGCGATGCAATGTAGCTTATGGGAACATGCTGCACAAAATGCAACATGTCCTGTTTTGTTTGGTGTGAACTGAAGCAGCAGGACATAAGGAGAGTTACCTTATCTATACATTGGGGCTAGTGTAAACAGGGCTGGTGTAAAGGAGCACTCAATTAACCTTCTAGAAAACTAAACCTGCCAAAAATAAACCACTTAACTTTGTTCCATCAACGACTCCATTGATGATGGCTTCTCAAACAACTCTGTAACTTGTGTTTATTTCTCCACAAGGTGTCCAATAGACCATGTTCCCTCAGTGATTGCCGCCTGGTGACAGCGCTGCCACTGGTGGGAAATTTACCGTTCCAACAAGTAGCTCCATGTTACTGCGACGAAAATTATCACCCAACTGCGAGGAAAACTTTACCTACAACTGCATCCGGCAAACGTGGACTAAGCATTTAAAGGTTGGGGTACTTTAGCATTTGGTAGATTCTGAATACTTAAATAGTCAGTCCACCCAAAATAGGTCTTTCGTTTACTGGTACAGTCTGGTGGGCAAAGTCAGCCTGTCTTCATATACGTTACGGAAAGTGCTAGTTGCTCGGCTTGGCTGGCATGCTGATTCTCTGACTTCAGTTCACAGTCACTAACCAGGTAAGTGACTCACAAAGCATTAAAGCCGGAGGATCACCACAACAGCCAGGGTACTAGGACAACAATGGCAGCCCCCATATGCTTCTCCTGACAGGTACAGTCAGTTCTTGACCTGCAGCCAAGATGCTCTGCCAAAGCACAGTTTCTCAAGGTCTGAGAGACTCCCCCGAGACCACTGTACCTATGTGGCAGCACCCAAGGTGAGAGGCAATAACAGGGGGCTGGTAAGACATGATGTGTACACTCGGCCAAGAACACAGAGACCACTGCACACCTGGATTTACATGACTATGTCGTCCATCCATCAGCATATGACCCCAGGAACTAGATGATGATGCCAGACTAAAGCTGGTGCTGCCCTTTAGAGAAAGGAAGGTAAAAGCATTGTGCATGCACTACTGAGAAAAATACAGTATACTGTATATCTGATGGTAGGTCCACTTTAAAAGCAATGCACATGCCAGAATCTCAGGAAGAAGCAATATTTTAACATAATGCAAAGTAAAAGAGGGAAATTGGGTCAAGACAATAGAATAATGTTTCACAGGAAGGAACTGACAGTCTGAGAGAGCTAGAGTGTTCATTTCACAGTAAAATCCTTCAGACCCAATGGGCCGTGACTAAAGATCTCACTATACTGTTTACAATGACAGGAGATGAGCTGGCACTCCACCAATATTAAGAGAATAACTCAAAGGCTTAGCAGTCAGCTCTGCCTCCTTGTAGCACTGGGGTCCAGGGACACTATCCATGTAGATGGTGTATGTTCTCCCCATCTCTACATGGGTTTCCACCCACAATCTAGAACATACTGGTAAGATTATCGATATCCACTCACACTACACTGACCGTTCTAGAGATATTAAATTGTAAGCTCTTTCCGCATTTGTCCCCTGTATAGGCTGCATGGGATGCTGGTGCCATATATAGGAAAAAATATATAAACAAGAATTTCTCCAATGTAAATGTTAAAAAGGAACTCCAGGAATTACAAAACTAACCCTTGCAGAGGGGCTACTCCTTCAAGGATAACATTTAGGTCTGCAGGTAGTAGAGCTCTCTGGAAAAACATCAGACGTGCAGTATGGTAGCTCCAGGAACAGACGCGTGACTCTTGGCGGGAAGCGGCAGCATGAGGACCCAAGCATTGTCTGATCGGAGGTAAGTATTCTACCTGTCATGGCCGCTCAGTTTTGGCAACAGGAAGCAATAAACCCGTCCTTTAATGGGCACATAACCACGAACCATGAAGTGTTTATTATTACTGCTTTGCTGATAATGTTGTTGCTATTAAAGAATGATACCCATAGCATATCTCATGGAAAACCAGATGTCCTAATATTGCCCTCAGCAATGCCATCTTGATTGAGAGTTATGGCCTTGCCACTGACCAGCTCTATTAAATCACGTATTGGCATCGTGTCAGCTTTGCTGGATGTCAACATGAAAGAGTCTGATGAGGGGGGCTATGCCATTTAGCCCCTATTCCCACCAAAACTATTTCTCACGAGTTTCCTGAAGCATGACAAAGCACAACTTAAAGATCCTTATTACGTTCATGGGTGCCCCTCACACCTAAGCGTCATGCTGCCGCTGGTTGTGTAAAAAAGTACATGAGCTGTTTTTGGGCAGGATTGCCTGTTTTTTGCCTATAGACTTTAATGGGAGCTTCTGAACACACGCTGCATAGGAGTTTTACTACTTTTTTCAAACTGTTCTGCTCTTAACAGCCTCAGGCCTATGAACACAATGGAGGATTCAGGAGTGTCCATACTGCATGTGGAGACTTTCATCCACCTGGTGAGGGCCCGCAAGAACCTCTATGACCCCCGTAATGCCCATTATAAGAACCGTGGCAAGCGCCAGAGAACTTGGGAAGAAATTAGGTTTGAAGTTTTCCCGGATTGGGAGCTTCTGTAGAACAATATACCACAACACCACACAGGAAAACCAGGAAGCAGATACAAGGAGGACATCAACATATGATATCACAGATAATACTGCTTTCTACTGGCCAAAACCAAACCACCTAAAAAGAGTGAGAAAATGAGGTAAAAAAGACATTAAAAACAAACACTTTAAAAATGTGCACAAACAGCTTCAAAAATCAATTTCAAACGCTCATGCTTAAAGGAGAATTATATGAGGCGAGTGCTTTTCACTCAGCCTCATAATCTGAGCCGACCTGTGACAATGAAACTGTCACAGATCGGCTCAGTAGATCGGGAAGTGAGCGAAACACATACCGTCGCTCGCTCACTTCTCGATCCTGTCACTGCAGAGAGCCGTGACTGTATTCTCCCCTCCCCTGTCCAATCCTCCAGCGCTTACTGGCGTAACGGACGGGGGTGGGGGCGGGTACAGATGGCTCTGCCTCTAGATAGCCAGAGCCAGGTGTCACTCACGCAGTTGGGCGGATCCAGACATAATTGTCGGGATCCGTTTCAGCTGCGGCGTCTCAGTATACCGCGAGGACGCTAGATTGTGTCCTCCCGTTACCCTTCGAGAACTATGGGGAAAAGCCCTTACCCAATAGTTCTCCTTTAAGTGTTAGTGGGGGTTAAGGGATCATCATTTTCCTAACACTCTTTTCCTATAGCATAGTGAGTAGAATATGTAGTAGTCCCTGGCTGGACTCTACTTCTGAAAATGCTGGTTGTCTGGCTGCATCAGTGACTCCAGATATATGGATGGAAGAGACAGCCATCCATATAGGAGCAGGTATCTAACTCCGGACCGGTATGCCGGTTCCGAAGGAGCCGGTATGTAATTCCACCTCCCATGTTCCTCTCACGATTCCTGTAACAGGATGTAATTACTGAAAGAACAATGCGTAGTTACATTTGGTTCCATGAAATGCTGTGATCTACACTGTGCTTTACTATGCATGAGTAGCAGCTGGGAGCAGATTGAATGCCTCGGCCATTGCGTCCTCTGCACATACGGCTTTCCTGTTTGTATGGATTAAATTGGAGAAAGTGCGTGAGGCCAGAACGGCGACCAAATGTGGAAAAAATAAAAGGTCATTAAATATAAACCTCAACCTGTTATATACACCTGTGGGGTCTTATTAAACGTTTTAGCTATACGTCTCAAAAAAGATTTTGGCTGAATGTAAATAATCTTATCAGTGTGACAAACTGTACAGCTTGTAATTATCTTTGTACGTGGGTGACGCCATTTTTGCTCACTGCCCACACCGGCTGAGCTTACTTTCTCCATAGCAAGCCTACAGCTGGCCATACATTTTTAATGAACTGGACGGAATTCACACAGTGGGTGGTCCAGTCGGTACCCGTCTGTCCTGCATCTTTCAAATCAGAAAATTGAAGGATCCAGATGGATAATTTTGAGGTGAACACTGACAGCAGATGATTAGCAACCTTGATGCTATGGACGCCCTCTTCTCCACACACAAACACGCCCCCCCCATTGAGATGCTGCCTGAGGCGACCACCTCAGACTGCCTTATTATAGGGATGGCCCTGAACTAATCTCTTGCTGGGCTGCTGTATTCTGATAGTGGTGGCAGCACAGAGGAAGATTCGTCCAGAGCTGTCCCTATAATGAGGCAGCATCTCAATGGGGGGAGAGGGGGGGGGCACATGAGCTCTTAGCAACCTGTGATGCTCTTTCTGGCTTCCCACCCAGCTCACCGACATAATTGGTTGCCAGGAGATGAGCTGGACGCTCTGGATGGCGCCCTGCCAAGCTCCTAGTGACATCAGTGAGCTAGGTGGGACAGGCCATCCCACCACATATGATCAACCAGCAGCAGTACACATCCGTCCCTCCTTTCCTGGTCGATGGCCTCAGGCGGCTTCTAGGCTAGGGCCGGCCCTGGATTTGTCCCTCCATTCTGTTTAGCATGAATTGAGGAAACTGATACATTTTTTTGGGTTCATCCTGCAGTCTGAACAAAAAATATAATCGTCTATGGCCCGTTTACCAAACAGGATCTGTCTGACTAAAAGCAACAAACTCTCTGCAGTCTCTGACAAAGTAAAACACCAACAATGCTCTTGGTAGTCCAATTCCATGTGACCTAGGGAGCCCAGGCAAGCTCTTTCATTTACAAGCTTTTTAATTGAAAAGAAATGTTTAGCTAAGGTCCAAGCAACTAAGTTTTTAGGCACAATGGCTGTCTGGCCTTGAGCCAGAACCAATCAGATTCCAGAAGCCATGTTCCTACTGCAGATTATGAAGTGAAAGCTAATGTATGATTGGTTGTGGAAAGCACATCCATATTTCCTGCATTTCAGCTTCAAAATGGCTTGCATTGTCCTGAAGTGTATCCCTAATATCGCCAACACTGTTCATTATCTTCCGATTCTAAAGAACAGAAAAACAAAAGAACAACAGAGGCTGAATAGCAGGAAACGAGATGATGAAAACCCCTTTCCTGATGGAGCAGTTTAGCCAGAGGGAGGAAAGGCCGACACGGTATTGCTGTACAAGTTAAACAAATAGACGCAGACACACATGGTTTAAGAAAACACACAGAGAACAAGTTCTACACCTTTCCCATCTGACTCACCAGCAGCCAGCCTTGTCCCTGCACCAGTTACCGCTTCCCAGAACATAGACAGGCTGCCATGTGTGACAGCGGATGGAGAGATGTCAAAGAGGTGGGCAAAAAGGGCATCTGCAATGGGCCCGCCAGAAAAGAGGGCCGACTAGACTGCAAATAAAAAATAGGTTCCTCTAAAGCAAAGTCCCACAGTAAACAACTGCTATTTTCTACGTACACTGTACAGTGCATACACCCTGTGCCCTTTCAGCTCATTATTCGCATCTGTAAGATGGCGAGAATAGAGCGGGGTGGCAGGGGTGATGGAACATTTGTGCGCATGCAACACGGGACCTGGAAGAAAGACGTCAGCAGCGGGTAATGGAGTGGCACCAGAGAATCTGGACCTGTTATCCCAGGAAGAGGGCACACTAGAGACCAAGCATGCCATAATGTGCTGTGTAGTATGCTGAGCATGAGCGTGTTTTAGGTCATGGCTTGTTCACACCAGTTGTGCTGACTGGCATTTTTCCACAATAGAACAACACCAGTCAGGGGCACCCCTATAATAAGGCTGCATCTTTTTTTGTTGGGGAGGGGGGGCAGCACAGCCTCAGCCTCCCACCAGGCTAACAGCTCAGCCAGCCAACGCCTCCACTGTAGTGCAATGGAAACATTTTAGTTGTGAATCGGCATTTATATTGTCAGGACTTAGGACGGGGACGGACAAACAGGTCAGAAGAGACTCTTGGCCTGTCATTCAAGCCATTAACTCCTGGTGGGCTAGACACATCGGGAGTCCCCTGGCCTGTCAAACTGTTAGCTCCTAATGGGCTGGACACATCAGGAGTCTACTGACCTGTCAAACTGTTAGCTCCTAATGGGCTGGACACATCAGGAGTCGCCTGGCAATCAATTGACACATAGTAAGTGGGCGGGTCACACCAGACTTCCAGCTCCGCCCACTACAGCGAGGAGCATGGCAATCACACCACTGTTCCTAGAAACGACAGAGAGAATTGTATAGGACTGCTGGCTGAAAAAATAGAGGCCACTGGTCATACTAAAAGCAAACACAGGGGCATGAGCCCTGACCTTATTTTGTCTAGGCATTACTCTGCTGCTTATCTCTGAATAAACGTGAGCATGTTGCAGAAAAGGTCAGAACTGAACTTTCAATAAATGACATCATTCTGACCTGAGTTCAGCTTTAACGTATAATCTGATGGGAAGATTTTTGTTGAAATGGATGGTCTGGCGACTGGGTTAAATTGTAAGGTCACGTTGAGGGAAGGATCTCCAGCTTTTCAGCATAGGAAATCAAACTACTGCCCAAGTACAAAATCCAGCTTAAAAGGAGAACTATGGGGTCAGGGCTTTTCCCCATAGTTCTCCTTTGGGTAACGGGAGGACACAAACTAGCGTCCTCCCGTTACCCTAAGCTCAGTATACCGCAAGCTACAGCTCGCGGTATACTGAGACGCCGCAGCGGATCCCGACATCGATGTCGAGATCCGCCTAGCTGCGTGAGTGACAGCTGGCTCTGCCTATCTAGAGGCAGAGCCAGCTGTACCCGCCCCCTCCCCCGTCCGATCCGCCAGTCAGCGCTGGAGGATCGGAGCGGGGAGGGGGGAATCCAGAGGTGAGCAAAGGCCGGTATGTGTTCGCTCACCTCCCGATCTACTGAGCCGACCTGTGACAGTCTCATTGTCAAAAGTCGGCTAGAACTATGAGGTGAGTGAAAGCACTCACCTCATAGTTCTCCTTTAAAGCTGGCTCACCAGATACAGAATGCAATGTCTATCAGTACTGGGCACCTAATCATTCACAACAACGTACGAGATCTTCTGGGTAACGATCATTTGAGATGAATTCTACCAAAGACGTCAGAGCATGCTTACCAAGACACAACTTTCTGCTTATTAGGATATTCATAGTCCGCAGTCCCATCGGGGAATAAATGGCTCAGGGAAGGACAGGCCTGGTGACTGTGAATATCAGAGCCCAAAACACGTTCAATGAGAGGGAACGAGGAAATGTTCCAGGCAGATCACATAACAGTCACTTACAAGAATCCTTTCATTTTTAGATTTGAGAACAATCCAGTTTCCTTGACAAGAGTGACAAGACATTGAACGCCGACAGTGTATCCGGTGTTAGCATCAATGGTTGTTTTTTATATACATACACAGTATATATAGCGAAATAGCAATATAAATCTATGAGGAATTGAAGGGAATCCATATTTATTAATTATTACATACAAATAGTTTTTTTAAAAAGGCAAGGGGAAAAAA
>NW_017306518.1:1632232-1642813 GCF_000935625.1 Nanorana parkeri | reverse complement strand
CTTCTATAACATATTCTATGCCCCATTGGGGCGGCACACCGTGCATTCCATGTGAAATAACAGACCACTAGGCCGACTAAAAAAGTGTATCCAAACAAAAAAAACCTCCAGCATTGAATACACCCACTCAGCATAACTTCAGGAGGAGGAGAAAAATGGTGCATTAGCAGCACTCTAAAAGAAAGTGGCTGCTGTGTGCCCCTCTGGAGGAGGAGGTGTAGGTGGAGGAGGAAAATGATGCATTATCAGCACTTTAAGAGAAAATGGCTGCTATGTGCCCTTAAGGAAATAACAGGGTGTGCTTGTCCCATTGAGCTGCTGCTCCCACTGAACTCTGTGGTGCAGAGTCATGTGTTTCCTCAAGCGTTTGTTACCCAAATGGCTGTTACTTTTACCACAGCTGATATGTTCCAGGCAGAGGCTGCAGACCACAATGGTGCTGTCAGCAGCAGATATGTTAAAAAGACACACATTGCAGAGCTCTTTCTATTGTCTGCCTATTCTTGTGCATTGTCCTGATTTGGGCCAATTTATCTCAAACACAAATCAGAAGTCTATTTTTGGAAATATTGGGATTTATTGGGGACACAAGGGTGAAAGTTCAGGGAATCGGGGTTGTGGTTTTGAAGTGTGGAAAGGAAGCTTGCAAACTATTCTATGAAACTGTTTTACCACTGGCTAATTTGTGCAAAGTTGAGGGTTTTAGCATTATTGTTTGTAAGAATACACTTTCCTATAGCTTATAGGTGTGTTGTGGCTCCTACATCCCTTGTTCAATTCAGGCATATTACTGCTAGATAAAAATCAGGTATCACAGTTCAAACTTTCTCAAAATTAAAGCCTTTTTTTCAAGATGTTGCCGATCAGATTGAAGTGCTGCTGCTGTAGTTAAGCCAAGCAATAATGTAAAATTGCAAAATTAACTACTCATCAAAAATATGTGATGCTAGATTGAAGTGTTGAAGATGTTCACAGATATTTTCAATAAGAGTTAGTGCTAAAATAAATAAAATCTTAAAATAAGATTGTTGACCCATGAAAGTCAAGATGAATGGACCATTCAAACTTGATGGGTATTTGTGGTACTACCATTTTTTCTCACACTGTTTGCATTTATTAAGCAGATTTTTTTTCCAGCTGCCACTTGCTCCCCCCAAACAATATTAATCTACCATACCAGGCACATTTGCTAGCACTCCCATTTCTAATGGGCTGAGAGCTTGTACTCATATGCCCTGCATTATTAGTTAAGTGCTTCAAGGGCACTAAAATCCCCGAAAGCAGAAGTCTAGTGTTGATTGGTGTTTGGCTCTTCTGCACCAAGGGGTGTTCACAAAAGCGTCTAGTCTTGATCAGTCTGTGTTTTTTTTCAGATGGATCCATACTGATGCTCAATATACTTTATGTTAGTGGGTGAGTGGATGTAAATGGACATGCATCCTTTTAAATCTGCTTACATCCAAGTCTGTCTAGGTCCAGGGAAGAAAAAGGAATGCATCTTTTTCTACATTTTTGCGGGCCTAGATAGAACTGAATAGATTTAAACTGATGTAAGCGGATGTCAGTTACTTTTGCCTACCTTCACTTGGGGCACAGGGAGGGGCATGCACCAGATGTTATTTGCATCTATTCTGTGTGGCAATCATGACTAGGGATGTCTCTCATGGGACATTTAATAATTTGGTCTATGTCAGATCAGGCATGAGGGATACCTCCTGCTGGGAATACAGTGATAGGGCAGGGAAGGTGAGGCTGTGGCAGGAGGTGTACCAAGCTGTGACCCCAAACTGGGTAACCCTCACTGATATGTAGCAGCAGAAGCTTTCTTTCTTCAAAAAAACAAACAAAAGAAATGGACATATGAAAATTGGATATAAGCGGATGGAAAATTTTATGTAAACAGAACTTAACGTAACCTAACTGAACTGAAGACCGATGTGCGAACTGATTTTAACTGATGTTCTATTCATCCGTTTTTATGCAACGGAACTGATGAGGCCCAGCTAAAAGGGGCCCTACTGGAGCCTGTTAGTCATTTACCAACTTTTTGTTCTTGTGCATGCCATTTAAAGAAGAACTCCGGGCACATACAAGATTAACACTTGCGGTGGAGCTGCTCCGAACTGCAAGGGTTAAGTACTCATTTTGGTCTAGGGTTTAAAATAAAAAAGATATACTCACCCAATCTTTGGTCCCGTGGTGGTGACCGCTCACCTCTCTCCCGCTCCGGTCTTGGAATGTCACTTGGCGTCCTCACATCCAATGCAAGTGAATGGATGTGATGATGTCAAAGATCCTTACACCGCTGGAGATCAGGGGAGAAAGGGCTGCGGGGACCAGCCTGGTTGGACCGAGGATCAGGTGGGTATATCTTTTGTATTTTGAACCCGAGACCAGTGGTTCGCAACCTGTGTAACCTCAGGACCCACATTTCTCCTTGGTCATTAGGTCATGACAGAAGTCGCACTGCACTGGAAAGCACGGCATTGAGGTACTGCATGTTCCGGTGCCGGTGAACTGTAGACGGGAGGTGCGTCAAATGCATGTCAATGCTACGCACCTCCCGCACCAGAACACCCAGTGTGTGAGATTGTGTGGTGCAATGCGTTAATTGCACAGAATTGTGCTATTAATGCACTGTACTAGTGTGAATGGGCCTCAGAAATGCTGGCAGACACACACAACCACAGACACAATCTTGCACACTCAAATACATTCTCACGCACACATACACACTCCAATTTTTTTTTTTTTTTTGATCCACACAGTCTCCCTACCTTATAAGAACTGGAATGGATCCTCAACCTGGGTTCCAGTGTGGGCTGCTGTGCTGTGACAGAGCTCCATCCATATGTGTATTGCTTTTACAGCCCCTTGCACACCCTGTAGAGGTGCCGGAAGCCAGAATGTGATGCCACTCGCGGCCATACCCCCAGCCCAATCCACCTCAAGCTGACACTCGGCGCTGGGCAGCATATTTTAAATGGCTGCTCAGCACTAGAACTGAGAGTGCAGTACTAGTGGGAAACTGTGGAGCCTCTCACCTAGTGCAGTGGAAGGAACTCAGCGACTCACTGAACACAAAGTTGCAACCCACCAGTTGAGAACCACAGTCCTAGACCAAAATGAACACTTAACCCTTGCAGTGTGGGGGTAGCCCCACTGCAAGGGTTAATTTTTAATATGATTGAGTCCCGCCCATGCTGCAGTGCCGTCCGTCCGTTTTTTTACAACGGGCGGACGGCAAGAGGTTAATTTTGAACTCAAGTGAAGCAGCTAACTACATTAGTTTACCTATCTAAACTGTCAGTGCATCCTGTCTTGTGATCCATGTTCCCCTGACAGACAGAGCAGCTAGGTCCTACACTCCCTGTGAACAATACAACATGATTTAGGACTGATTCCAAGGCAAAGGTATATGATATGCTGCTCCCGAGCCATTAATCGGGCCATCTCAGGGAAAATTGAGTGGTAAATGCCAGCAGGGTTGCTTCATATGCCCTGCAGACTACACAAATCCAAAGGAAGAGGAAAGGAGGAGGTCCCTGGTTATTCAGCTTGCCTGGATGAATACATTTACCAGCATTTGAACAATTAAAGCTAATATCCCCCGGCAGAATATCTTCAGCATGTGTATCATTTGATGATTGGATTGCTCTTGCTCCGTGAGCTAGGACTGTGTCCTGGATACCCAGGATATCCTGTGTGTTTCACTGTAGCTGGGTAGACTATGGGGTCTATTTACAAAGCTGCCGAGGGCAGCCGAGTGAATGACCGATCAGAAGTGAAGTGAGCCGAACACTGTTCGGCTATTCACTTCAGGCTGGTACGGCTGATTTCAGCCGTACATCGGCTGAAATCAGCCGTACATCGGCTTGCTTCGTGTGGCTTCGGATTAGCCGAACATGCTGTGTGAATAGCCCGTACAGCACCCCCTCGGTTCTCCTGAACCGAAGGGGTCCTGGGGCCGAAGCTAGCCGAAGGATCGGCCGAAGCTATGGCCAGATCCTTCGGCAGCTTTGTGAATAGACCCCTATGTATCTTTTCTTTCTGTTGTGCTGTGGGAAAGGGAATAAAAGAAAAAAAAATGGATTAAAGCACAAACCTCTTACTCTTTAAATATTGAGTTCACGTTGAGAAATTGCTCTGAAAACATTGTGTAGCTTGGCCATTTTGCTTATCTTTCATTTTTACCACAAAGCCAGTGAGATCATAGTGACGGATGATTTGTGTTATTTTCTTGATATATAGGGCATTTTTCCCAGTCTTTTTGATCTTCAGAGATGCTTTTTTTCTGTAAATGTAAGGTTTAAGGGTTACCAGTATTTACAACAATGCTTTACAGACAATTTCAAAGCCACAAATGTAACTTTAAGCTCTAAAGGAAAGTCATATAACCTCATGCATACTGTGGTTATTCTGACATACAAGAAAACTATGTTTCCATTTTTGAGGATAGGGAGGGATAGACAGAAGTTCCAGGCTTGAGTTGCTTGTGGTGAACATACTGGCCCTTCAGAACTACTGAAGGAATTTGCTTTGTCTAATTGGTGCTTTACCCCAGGTAAATACAGTTTGGTATAATATTACACTCAACTTCATCTAGTATGATGTCTGAGAAAAGAAAAGGTAATAGATATCTAAGGTGGAAACTACTTTTACTTTATAATCTCACTACTTATTGTCTGCACTAATGCAACGGGGGGGCTACACCAGTGGACATATATATAAAACCTAAAAGTTGGCTGCCTAAAAGGGATTCATTAGTATTGTTTAATGTTACAAAGCAATGATGGGAAAAACAGTTACCTTAGCATATAATTCCTGATAAGACGCAATAGGTAACCTTCCTACATGTGACAGCACCTAAGCACTTCTGTTCTTCTAGCCTAATTGTTGTCAGACATTTTACATTATCAGAGGCATATCCCACCCACTACTACTGTCCCTGATCAAGGAGTTACATTGATGGTCTTATCAAGATGCCAGGTCTCAGATCATAAAGAACTGGTTGGTGATAATCTGTGTTTTCACTAATGTTCTGCTTTGCAGACTCACAGTACTGTGGAATTGATGTAAAGGTGTGCCAATAAAAAGGAGGAGCTGTAGAATGCCTACTGCAAGTGCTATCAATGTAACCCCTTGATCAGGGACAGTGGGTGGGCTGTGTAAAAAGTAAAGTTATATATCTGTTATTTGGAATATCATATGATCAAAAATGCTTTCCTAGGCACAACTGATGGGCAACATTAGGCAAATATACAAAACACTATAATAATAAAATAAAATATTAATTTAAAAAATAGCTACATATACATTTCAAATGAATCATGGGTAAGTCAAATATATAGGAAAATTAATAAGTTAATGACATAGTTGAGGATGGTAGAAGAAAACCATGGTAACAATACTTATTTCAAAATTATAGGTAAAATATAATTCAGTTTGCAATTACTCTACCTCTCTTCTGACTCATTGGATACATTTACAAATGGAGAATGTTCACTTAGCAAATTGTATCTTTAAATTATTATTATAATTTTTATTATACAGGCTTTATATAGCGCCAACAATTTGCTCAGCGCTTTACAAAATAGTGGAGACAGTACAGTTACAATACAATTTACAGTACAATACAGTTTCAGAACAATAGGGTTGGGAGGGCCCTACTCGTGAAAGCTTACAATCTAGTAAGAGGGGCAAGTGATACAAAAGGTAATAATTGTTTGGATTGAGTTATTGGAGGAAGTAAAAGGCAGTTATGTTGAGATGAGGTAGGCTTCCCTGAAGAGATGGGTTTTTAAGGATCGCCTAAAGGTGGGCAGCGTAGGAGATAGGCAGACAGAATGGGGTAAGGAGTTCCAGAGGATGGGGGACACTCTGGAGAAGTCCTGGAGGCGAACCTGGGAGGAGGTAATGAGAGCCTAGTAAATTAGCCTAGTAAATGCACGATAGTAAAGGTGCAGTAGGGTTCATATTAATCCTGTAATAATGTGTAGGAAGAAAATCCTGTTTTTACCTTGAAAAAGATTGGTTATCCAAAGTGAATGTGGATTGTGAATGTGAATATGGGTTGGACTTGATGATATGGGTTGGACTTGATAATATGGGTTGGACTTGATGGACGTTTGTCTTTATTCAACCCCAAATACTATGTAACTATGTAATGTAAAGGGAATTCATTAATTTAATAAAGGGTATATTTATAAAGGATTTGTTGTCAAATTTGCCAGTGTTTTATTTTGGCATTTTGGACAATCCCACAGTTCCATTCAGCTTATTTATGGACAGTCAATAAATGCAACATTTACAACCTTGTGGGCCAATTTGCAGGTCTAAACTCTCCATCATGCAAAAAGTGTTTTTGTACACAGTTTCACAGCCAGGAGGGTTACATGTTTGTATATTTCTTATTTAAATAGATTGGGAAAAAAAAGTATGCCCCCCTTCTTAACGTAACCAGCCTGGCAAACCACACCAGTATAGTTGAGAACATTGGATAACTGTATGACTGGATTTTTGGATGACTGGAATTACTTGCAACTACTTGCCTACAGTGGTTGGATTTGTTCATATTGAGGACGTGAAGTGAATAGAGCTTTTTACTCTGAAAGGTAACACCCTAAAAGCTGAAGTTATCTTGGGCTTCAATGCATTTTGAACTGAGGAATTAGTTTGTAAAACTGTCTCTTTAGAGTAGTATGCAATATTCATATATATTGTGCTTCCACAAGCTTTGAAGATTTAAAACTTGCTTGGAAAGGGAACCTCACCATCTGTCCTCAGCTGAATGGCCCTTTATATATTGATGGTTTTGGCCCTTTTTACAGATCCAGTTAATCGAGGTTTTCAATAGAATTTTAGAAGTGCAGGAATTAAAACATAAAATGTTAATGTTCCTTGAGTTGAAATGGAGGCATCTCAGGCCACCAGGGCCATCTTTACCACAGGGCAAAAGGGGCAACTGCCCTACAGGGGCCCACAACAGCTTTCACCTTTGTCTAGAGGGGCAGGCAGGAGAGCAGCAGCACCACTGGTGGAGGGGCAGACTGGACCAGTGGACTGCATCTGGCATGTTGACAGCAGTGTGCTCCCCTCACAGCAGCTACTGCACTTTGTTCCCCCTCCATGTGTAGTGCAGGCTGTGCGGGAGGTGGGCTGTCTTCAAAGTGCACAGGCAGAGCAGTCTGCAGCTACTGAGTGGGCAGACCAGCTGAGGAGGTAGGGGATGATTGCGCATCGGAGTTTAATTTGCCGGCAAAAAAACCCAATTGGGCGGAGCTAGCAGTGATAGCTTGCTTCGCCTAACTGTTTCCTATTGGCCGGCACCTGCCAGAGTCTTCTAGCAGGTCCCGGCCAATGAATAACAACTAGGTGGAGCCGGTCATGACATCACGGCAGGCTCCGCCAAGTTGTTTAATGACAGATCAGCGTCCACAGCTCATTTGGGGACACTGATCTGTCATTACAACTAGTAAGTAATTTCAAGTAATTTATATACAGTATAAAGGATCATACTTAAAGGAGAACTATGAAGTGAGTGATTTTCACTCATCCTCATAGTTCGAGCCGACATGTGACAATGAAACTGTCACACATCGGCTCAATAGATCAGGAAGTGAGCGAACACATACCGTCGCTCGCTCACTTCTTGATCATCTCCCTGCATAGAGCCGGGACTGTCAGTCACGGCTCCCTGCAGGGATTCCCCCCTCCCCGCTCCGATCCTCCAGCACTGACTGGATGAACGGACATGGGAGGAGGCGGGTACAGCTGGCTCTGCCTCTAGGTAGGCAGAGCCAGCTGTCACTCACGCAGTTTTTCGGATCTCGACAGTAAGGTCCTGATCCATCCCTGCTGCGGCGGTCTCAGTATACCGCGAGCTGTAGCTCGCGTTATACTGAGCTTTGGGTCTTGGGAGGACATTTGTTTATGACCTCCCGTGACCCTTAAGAGAACTATGGGGAAAAACACTTACGCCATAGTTCTCTGGGGCTGGGGCTGGGGCTGAGAGATCAGGTTAAATTAAATATTTATTTGGGTTTAGGTTAAGTTTCAATGAAATCTAGGGTGAGCGTATGATAAAAAGCATGTGGTGAATCCAAGATTTTAATCAGCAAGCACCACTTCAGTAAGGCTACCTTGAGCCAAGTCAAAAATTCAAAATACATATAATCAAAATAACAAACCTCTACTCTAAAGAAAGTGGCCTGATCTTTAAAAAGTTTAGCTCTGCATAAGTAAAGCAAAAGCATATAAAGGCATTTGATCTTGTTTTTGAAAATACGCAGTGTACCAAAGTCAACATGAACATTGCACAATCTATGTACAATCTATTACTATGTAAACCAAGCTCTTTCACCTAGGGGGTAGCCAGATAGCTAGTGGCCCACCACAACTACCTACCACCACGACCATACTGGCCCACCGCTACTTCTGCAAATGACAACTCTCTGGTGCTACTGGAATGTAAATAGTTTGGCATGCAACCCAACTAACATCACTGATCAAGTACAGTCATGACCATATTTGATCAATTACATTACCCAAGATCTCCCATCGGCTTGTTTACAATTTCAAGCAGAAGCCAGCAGGCATCTTGTATTTAGAGATGGTAGTGATACCACTAAACTGGCTACACCAGCTGGAGGTTCAGGTGGGCAAAATTTTGCCAGCAATGTTTGCCCATTGGTCAAACTGTGAACAGGCTTGCTTTAGTTCGAACTTATGTTCAACCTAACCCCAAAGCTCATCTCTAATAACTATAGCAGTGATCTCTTGCGGCAAGGAAGTCATGGCAGAGCTATACAGCTATTCCCAAGCTCCGGATCGACAGAAATTGCTATGTCACTATATGAGATGTCACAATACTTTCACTGTAAACACAGTGTGGAAGCATACTGTTTACAGTGCCTGCTACCAGTGTTCCTAAAGAGTGCTCTACATGGAGCAGAAGTTAAGGAAATCATCCATTCAGCTGAAGTTGACTGGGACCAGCTGGCATTTAGTGAGCAGTCTGCTGTGCTCCTGATGTGATTGGATGTATGGAGCACAATGGGACACACACTGAGCCCCAGCAGCCATCAATAAGTTAGCTATTCTTGTTATTGCAGAACTGGTTTTAAGATTCACAGCAGGTGTGCTCAATGGGAAATCATTGTGTTTGCCTGTATACCACTAGCATGCAAAAGCTAGCAGTCTCTTACGCTATCTAAAGCATCTTGTAATTTTATAAGGCTCCTAGAAATAGCCATTAAATGAAGAAACCAGTTCTTTAACATCTGCCTGCACTATACATTTAACATGCAAAATTCAGCAACATTATTTGACAGGAGAAATGTGTTTAGACATTTTGAAATATTATAGCTTTAAATCATATTTCTCTCCATTAGTCTAGAAACATGTTTTTTTTCCCCCTGAGAGCTTCAGGCTAACCTGGAGACAGCACCTGGACATGTGCAGTATGAATTTTGTCTTTATCTCCAGGCCAGGATCAGACATCTGAGTCCAATAAAGTTTTATAAGAACAACAACCCTGGAATTTAGAATCCACATGGATAAGCGCATGACTTCACTTAAAAAGGAGTCAGACATTTAGATCTATTGTGAAGATGTACAACCTAAATGTTAAACAATCACTAGAATATTAAAATGTACACCCTATACGCTTGCACTATACAGACTTACACTATGTTATATATATTATTTTTTTTATTTCAAACACATGGTATGTTAAGTCAAAACCTTTTGACCGTAGGCATCATGTATATTCAGCATTGACTGTGTTTAACCTGATTTATGTGACCATTAAGCACATATTTAAAAATGTTAATTACAGGGTACAATGTTACAGGACTTTTGTTTAGTGTCTTTTTTGCTCTGTATTCCCAATATTGCCCCTTTCAGCACCTAAACATTTACCTAACACCAGTTTGATTGTTAAAAACCTAAAAGGTGTCATGTCCCATAACTGTTTTATGTAATTATATTTTAGCTTCTTACCCCCATCCTGAACTGCAATTCAGATCATTTAATAACAGTATTTCTTGTACAGGACTACTTGAGGTAATTTGAGGTTTTCTTGTAATGACAGATTTAACCAGCAGGAACAATGTGAGTAGAGTCTGCAATTACAGCAATTTTTTTCCAATAATAGATAAAAACTGTATGAAGTTGCAATTCTTATGTTACTACACCATATTATACAGGAAACGAACAACACAACCCCTTCTAAAAATTATAAAACACAGTCACCGTGTGGGTGAGTGCAATTTTTTAAAATAAATTATTATCAATAAATGTCGTATCTGAGCTATCCAGTGTCCTTTGTTTCTTTTTTGTTTGTGGTTACCATTTTACAGGAGGACAATGAGAGCCACCCTACGTGTATTTCTCATGGTATGATACTCCGAACGTGTTAACTATGAAAATTGAGTGGGCCAACTCAATATTGAACCCTACGGACTAAGACTGGGATGCCATTAAAGTTCATGTGCGTGTAAAGGCAGGCGTCCCAATAATTTTGACAATATAGTGTATATATATAAATATATATATATATATATATATATATATATATAT
>NW_017306518.1:1614809-1632015 GCF_000935625.1 Nanorana parkeri | reverse complement strand
GTATCAAATGCTCATGTAAATGAATGCACTGTTATTTTAATTTTTAGCGCTCATAATCCTACGTAAAAATCACGATCATTCTAATTAGGGCTCTTCTAAGCCTGACTTTTATCTTAATGTTATTCTAAAAATGTAACACAATGTAACACTGAGAGGTGAAGAAAGCTATTACTAGAGTGAAACCTGTTTTGTAATGTTTACTTTTGAGCTTTACCATTCCACTATGTAAGTCACACTATTTTTTAATCAGTTGACTTTGTTGATTATATTTGGGGTAAATATATGGGGATGCACAAATTATGTTAGAAAAAATTACAGGAAAAATATAATTTGCTGCAAAATTAACCCTATCTGACCCCAAATAGCCGTAATCCAATGAGACGAGCCGAGGTCAGGTTCCAAGCGGGCAATTCCAGTACAAAAGGGGTGCGGCAGAAGAATGGTCAAATAACAGTTCCGGGTCAAGGCAGGCAGAATTCAAGGTTTGTTGAGGAAGTCCGGGTCACAAGGATCAAGCAAGATATCACAAAAACTGGAACAAGTTGACAATAAACCAGCAACATGGTGGTACTGCTGCTGGGTTTATATAGGGCCAGTGATGTCATTTCCTGTGCGCCACTATGGCGGATTTTCGTGCTGGTAGACTACTGCTTCTGCGCATGCGCGGGATGGCGCATATTCGTGCTCGTAGGTTACTGCTTCTGCGCATGCACGGGATGGCGCGTTCCCGAGCAGTGCGGGAATGTGCAGGTTGCAGATGCGCAGATGGCGGGGATCCATCACAATTAGTTTCACCTTTTAATAGGACTCGAGTGTTTAAAAAATAGATGAGGAAGTCCACCCTTATATTGATGCAATTTATCACTGAATTCTCTTAATCTGTAACTTTAATCTCCCAAAAAAATTTCTTCAACCCTCTCAACATAAACCATTCTTCCTGGATACCAATGGACCTGGGATGATTAAGGTCTGATCATGTTTTTATTCTCTCTGTTTGAGCACAGTATGTAGAAAAGTATACTGTCTGATTGCGACTATAGACTGTCTTTACATAGATATTTTCTACACATTACTGGTTTCAAAAATACATAAATGTCAAGCAGCAGTTTCTAAAGCAAGCAAAATACTTTCTTGTATTAAAAGGGGTCTAGACTCCAGGTATAGAGACATAATCCGGCCCCTGCACAAAGTGAAAGTGCAGCGAAGGGCGACCAAACTCATAAGATGCATGGAGGAGCTCAGCTACGAAGAAATATTAGCTGCACTGAATTTGTTCTCTCTGGAGAAGAGGCGATTAAGGGGGGGACATGATCACCATGTATAAATACATAAATGTTCCATATAGTGAGCTTGGTGCCAAATTATTCACTTTAAGGTCACTGCAAAGGACAACGGGGCACTCTTTGCGTCTGGAGGAAAAGAGGTTTAACCTAACTGTGAAGAAAGGATTCTTCACAGTTAGAGCTGTGAAAATGTGGGACAGACTCCCCCAGGAGTTAGTTCTAGCTAGCTAAGTTAACTGTTTTATAAAAAATTTGGATGTATTCCTAAATGCACAGAATATTACTGGATATTGAGTTCTTATAGGAATATTAAGCACCAAAGATTGTTGATCCAGGGAATATCCAATTGCCTTATGGGACCGGGAAGGGATTTTTTCCCCCTGTTGGAGCAAATTGAAACATGCTTTATAGGGGTTTTTTCCTTCCTCTGGATCAACAGTGGGTAATTGTGGGCATAGACTTCTGTTCAGGCTTTTTTTTCCATATCTCTATAGGTTGATCGCGATGGACTTGTGTCTTTTTTTCAACCTGGCTAACTATGTAACTGTGTAACTATCTATGTGTGACTATCCTTTGGCTTCGTAACAGCATCAATTCTTCAATTCATCAACACTTGCACACTTGCACAAAGTCAGGGATTTTGTAAGAGTAGAGTCAGGTGCATGATTAACCAATTATACCAAGCAGGTGCTAATGTTCATCAATTTCATATGCAGATTGAAACACAGTCATTACCTGAAACAGAAACAGCTGTGTAGGAGGCTTAAAACTGGGTGAGGAACAGCCAAACTCTGCTACTAAGGTGAGGTTGTTGAAGACAGTTTCATGTCACAGGTCATACACCATGGCAAGACTGAGCACAGCAACAAGACACAAGGTAGTTATACTGCATAAGCAAGGTCTCTCCCAGACAACAAGTTCAAAGTAGACCGGAGTTTCAAGATGTGCTGCTCAAGCTCTTTTGAAGAAGCACAAAGAAACGGGCAACGTTGAGGACCGTAGAGGCAGTGGCCGGCCAAGGAAACTTAATCCAGTAGATGAAAGACGCATCATGCTTACTTACCTTCAAAGATGTCCAGCAGTGCCATCAGCACCAAACTGGTGGAAACCAGTGGGATCCCGGTACACCCATCTACTGCCCAGAGAGGTCTGGCCAGACATTGCCCTCTTGGAAAAAATTGCGGCCAAAAAGCCATACCTCCAACGTGGAAACAAGGCTAAGCGACTAAACTATGTACGAAAACATAGAAACTGGGGTGCAGAAAAATGGCAGCGGGTGCTCTGGACCGATGAGTCAAAATGTTAAATATTTGGCTGTAGCAGGAGGCAGTTTGTTTGCCGACGGGCTGGAGAGCGGTACAATAATGAATATATGCAGGCAACAGTGAAGCATGGTGAAGATTCCTGGCAAGTTATAACACCTGTAACAATCCAAGAAGCATATGCGACTTTCTATGGATCTCAGATGCGGATGACAGACTGACAATTTAAATACTGTGAATGTCAATAGTCTCTTAGATGAGTTTACCTTAATTAATTATTCCAATGAACACAGCTCTGTTTTCCTCCAAAAGTTCCTTCACTTCAGAGGGCCAAAGTCATTCGTTTTCAATAACAATTGTTTGTAAGTAAAGAAAAGAGTACTTGCTGTCAGTAGTAACTTTGATGAATCACCATTGATATAAAGCAGTTTGGGTGGTGACTCCAATCCATGTTTCACGAGTAGCACATTCAAGTTACTAGTGGTGATTGCTATGGGAGATCCCAGCAGGAGGCTGCTTGCTTCGTAACCTGTAAAAGCTGACTGCTGCTATCCCAGATGGAAGTCCTGGAGGGCTTAACAGCATGGGAAAGGTTGGCTGAGTCCTGGGAAGTGGTTCTGGAACGCTTCCAGTAGTTATAAAGTCCAGGATGGAGAGTGGGAAGAATCCCCTTAACTGCATGGTACTGGAGGGAGAGGGACGAGAAACCCCTAATAGCAGCGTTCAGGATAGAGAGCGGGGCAGAACCTTGTTGTCCGGCATCTGCGTTCATTGCAGGAACGCCGGACAATTGAAACTCGCGGCTTAAGCCGACGAGCAAGGAGGAGCGGCGTGATGTCGACGAAGAGGAGGCCGGGCTACCCTCCGTGTACGAGACATCAGAAAGGTAAATCAGTTACACAAGTCTGGGGCTGCATTTCTGCCTATGGAGTTGGAGATTTGGTCAGGAACAATGGTGTCCTCAATGATGTGAAATACAAGCAGATACTTATCCATCATGCCATATCATCAAGGAGGCATGTGATTGGCCCCAAATTTATTCTGCAGCAGGAAAACAACCCCAAACATACAGAAAATGGCATTAAGAACTATTTTCAGCATAAAGAAGAACAAGGAGTCCTGGAAGTGATGGTTTGACTCCCACAGAGCCCTGATCTCAACATCATCAAGTCTGTCTGGGATTACATGAAGAGACAGAAGGATTTGAGGCAGCCTACATCCACAGAGGATCTGTGGTTAGTTCTCCAAGATGTTTTACACAACCTACCTGCCGATTTCCTTAAAAAACTGTGTGCAGGTGTACCTAGAAGAATTGATGCTGTTTTGAATGCAAAGGGTGGTCACACCAAATAATGATTTTACTTGGATTTCTCTTCTGTTCATTTATTTTACATTTTGTTTATTGATTAAAATAAACTATTAACACTTTTATTTCTGAAAGCATTCTTACTTTACTGCATTTTTCACACCTGCCGAAAACTATTGTAAGGTACTGTGTATATATCTATATATATATATCATTTGACCCTGAGCACACGTGTACCAAACAATGTTGGCTTGAAAGGCCCAGAGATACACATTACCCCTTCTGAGGGAGGCATACCTCACAGGTCTGTCAAGTTTGTATCTATACAAAGCTAAAAAGCTAATTTCATAACACACAGTATTCTATTGTTTATCAGGTGTTAACATGCCGGTGTGTACAAATATAGCTACTGTTGTCCATCTGACATTGCAGTAGGGGCAGATGAAAGATCATAAAGCACTTCAGCCCCCTTGAACCTTTCTGAATGGGTGGGGGGCTGGCTCAATGACACCCCCTTGACGGCCCACAAAAAGTGGCTGCACAAGTCAGCTGATAAGATTTTGTTTATCATCAAGAAAAAAAAGCTTGTTTACCATCAACAAGAAGCTGTCATTTATCACCATGAAGAAGTTCTCATGTAACATCAAGAACCAAACCTTTGTCAAGCTTTACTTCGAAAAAGCCAATTCCAGATCCATTTTTTTATTCAATCACCAGACTTTGTTGGAACACAGGATTTTTCTAAGTACTTTCATTCTTATTCCCTGTAGTTTTACTGTTGTATTATTTGTCTCTCTTTTATGTAACATCTTTTTCTCTATACTTTTCCTGCACCATTTCTTTTATTTAAAAAAAATCTTAAACTCAATTAAAATTGTTAAACTTATCTCTACTTAAAGTATTCTTGCCTCTGTGAAGAGTGCTACCATATTGAAAACCCTGTTATATTCCTGTCTGAAGGAACAGTGGGCATCACAGGCATTGCTTAAGTTTCTTTAATTGTCAAAGCATTTGCTGTAAACATGTTTCCATTAAAACATGTGGTGGCAGCTATTCCGCTGGTATACTGGTGTACTGTATCTATATCCCTCATTTATGAACATAATATGGGTCATAATATGGAGAGAAAAAGAGAGAGACGGAGAAAGAAAGAGAGATCAAAAATATAGATTCTTCCCATAACTGTACTGTACATATTTTTTATTTCGATATACCTGATTTTTAATAACACCAAACACCCAAGGCTTTATCACTTTATTCCAAATATGATCTGTATCTAATATATTAATATATTATATATTTATATATAATTTACATTTACTTGCTGTCATATTGGCATTACTAAACATAAGAAAAGGGGTTAAGATTTCCCTGACTTCACTTATCTCCTGAGGCTGTTCGGAATTTTATTTTATATGATTGGCAGTTACTGTCAGAATAGAAGGATTCTAGCTGTCAGTTTGTTTATGTACAGATCTTACAGGCAACTAATACAATTGAAAAAAAATAGACAGAACAAAACACAGTAAAATGAATAATCAGAATAGAGAAAAGATAGGTGATTAAATATATATAAGAATAATTACAACATTATATTTTGCAATAGTTATATAACAATTTTAAGCAATACAAATACACACATCATTTTTTTTAAAGGTTTTACCACCTTCTTACAAAAATGTCTCACAATTATGAGGAAAACATGCCCAAGATTTTTGTAATTTAATCTTGTGTGTACAGTCCCTTGAGCAAAGGGCAGTTAAATTATATGAATACATTTGGTATGCACACAGCATGCCTAAACATATACAATAGCTCTTTAGGTGTTGTTGATGTGCAGCAGGCAAATAATAAGTGTGTTATAAATCTGTGCACACTTGTAGATAGTAGAGGCTAGTAGGTACTTGAAACGGGTGAGCTGTGACTCTTCAAAACATCAGATAAATAACAACTACCTGGTTATATGTACTCTTCTGTACAAGATCTATATAACTTTTTTGCCTAGAAATTATAATTGCATAATTACGTGACCTTATTTACTGGGTCCTGACTAACTCTCCCAGCAAAATGACAGCTCTGCTCCCAAATGTCAACAAATTCCGTGATGTCATGACTTGCTGCGCTTTTTTTATTGTTTCTGTGGACTTTAAAATGTTAAAAAGAAAATATTACTTTTTTTTCTAATGTCACTTTGCTTCAACAAAAATTAATTCGTAAATATCATTTAACTCTTCTGAAAATGAAAATCTGAATCCCAAAATGAATTGACTTTTGGAGCAAAATCCCTAAAATGTAAATAACGAAAAATCCAAAACAAAACGAACCATACCAATTTTTTTGCCAGCAGATGTCTAGTTATTTGGGTCTTCACACAATCCATAACTATGCAATGTTGTTTAATAGATTTGACTATGTATCATGATAATGATTTATTAATAGTTATTACAACTGTTAATGTTATTACAAATAGCTCTTTATGCTGTATCATATTAAAATGTATAAATATACTTGTTAATAGATGACTGAGCATATAAAATACATGCACTAATACATGCACTAATGCACTAATGCATGTAAGTAAAAAGATGCATGCATAAACATGTTCAATGTTCTCATAATAGGAAAGCATTTTCATGAATGTCACCTTAAATCAGTTCATTTTACATGGCTTGCTGTTAGCAGCTGTGAAGAACTTTAACGGCAATGCATTCTGAAAAGCCAGCAGGTGCTTTGGACTAAATGGTTTTGAAAATAATAAAAATATATTTTAATTAAATTTTAGCTTCATCTTCAGTCACTAATGTCTCATTATTCTGGTTACAGCATTTGGACTGATGAAAGGTAATCTTTCTTTTAAAATGGAATTGACACAAAGATGTTTGCACTATGAGGGTACTTCCCGTAGACTGCAACTACTTAATTATCCTTTATTTGCTTTGTACACTTACACATGGTTTTGTTTGTCCCTTTGTAACTTGCCTCCACTTTTGACTTTTTATTTTTAATGATAAGATATAGAATAGTAACCAGGCAAGCAGTGCCTGAGGTGACGGTAACTTGCTGTTATCAATCTAATGAGACAGTGAATTCCATTTACAGAAGTTTACAATATGTTACAGTAAAGACATAGGCCAGAGGCTACTTCTCTGACAGGACTGACATAAGCAGTGATATCTTAAGAATGGAAAGACAGATCCCTGCCCACAGGTATAGTCTTAGAGTGCTAAGAATTAAGAACGGGGATATATTACTCTGTCTTTGAGAGGTTTGCATTAAAAAACTAAATATGACAAAAGGCAATATACATCTGCAAAGAAAATATATTTTGCCGTTCATAATGCTAGAAACATTCTTAACCACTTGGATACCGGGGCGTTACACCCCCTTCCTGTCCAGGCTATTGTTCAGTATTTAGCACTGAGGTACTTTGACTGACTGTAGTATGGAAAAATGACCAAAAAAACTGTCTCCCCTACATTATGTTATGAAACATTTATTTCTAACCAATTTTTTGGTCAAATATAAAAGATGGGGTCAGTCAGGTAAAAAGACACCAGAAATGTCAAGCCTTAAAATTGTGTGCACCCGCTAAACCCGCAAAAAACTACAATACCCAAAATTGCCCATAGGCGACACTTTAAACACTTGCTAAACCAGGTGTTAAACCCCCTTCCTGTCCAGGCCATTTTTCAGTATTTCAGTACTTTGACTGAGATTTATTACGTCATGAAACGCTGTACTGAAATTAATTTTATACCATTTTTTTAGGGACAGATAGAGCTTTCTTTTGGTGGTATTTAATCACTATGGGGGTTCTTATTTTATACTATATAACGAAAAAAAGGACCGTACATTTTGGAAAAAAAAACCTGTTTTCCCTACGATATGTTTTAAAATATTTATTATTACCCATATTTTTGTTATAATATAAAAGACGGGGTCACGTCGGGTAAATAGACATCAAACTTGTCAAGCTTTAAAAATGTGTGTGCCCACAAAATCGCAAAAAACTACCATGCCTAAAAATTGGCCATAGGCGACGCTTTAAAAGCTTTTACCGCTCATCAGTTTAGTGTTATCAGTGATTGATGGGCCTAGATTTATTGCTCTCACTGCGACACAATCGTTGTTTTTGCACGTAGGCACGCCCGACGCACATTTACGTGTATAAGTGCGTGCGCGCGGGGGACTTAAAACTTTTTTTGGTGGTTTTTTTTAATATGAGACTTTAATTTTAATTTTTTAAACATTTATTTTTTTAACTTATTTTTTCCACTTAACTTGATTGCTAAAAAGCCCCCAATGTGATAGCTAGAAAAAAATGACAGGTCCTATTAATGGAAACATCAGGGGTCCCCAAAACCCCTAATGTCACCTAGGGACCCCCAAAGAAGCTGGTGAAGCAGAGATTTTAGGATTATTTTTAGGATTATACAAGCGATCGGCCCGCTATAGAGCCGGCCGAACGCTTGTATGAGACAGCCGGTAACGGCTGTTTTCTGTCCCAGCAGGCTAGGGAGGCGCGCGGTAGCAGAAAAAAAGACATACATTTATGTGACCCAGCCGGGAAGTTAACCCCTTCACAACCAAGGCCTTTTTTTTCATTTTTTGTTTCCCTGTTATAATCCACATTTTAGGCCTGAAAATTACCTAAAACCCCCAAACATTATATATTTTCTGAAAGCCAAGAGCCTTTAGAATAAAACGGTGGCATTTGCAAATGTTTATGTTGCACGATATTAGCGCAACTCCTTATCAAACCCCAAAAGTTAGTGATAAATGCACTTAAATGCCCCAAAACACAATAAAATACCCATTTTTTAAATAAAATATAAAAGATGAGGTTACAACAAGTAAATTGATATCTAACATGCCCAGGTTAAAAATGGTGTGCTTCCTTGAAACTGCAACAAAATTCAGTACCCCAAAAAGTCCATAGACGACGCTTTAAAAGCCCCCACAGGTCAACAGTTTAGAGATACGCGTAAATATTGGCCCAAGAGTTATTGATTTCATTCTGGCATGCTTGGTGATACCCAACATGTGTAGCACGATCATCGTTTTCATACGTGGGCGAATCCCATGCATGTTTACTTGAACGCGCATGCTCGCGGGTGCGGGACTATCTCCCACTCTGACTGCCTTTAGGCAATCCCTTAAGACTCCCTCCCTTTTAAATTGTGGGCCCTCCTTACCATCTTGTCTTGAATTGTATTGTAATTGTAATGTCTTCCTTATATTGTAAAGCGCTGCACAAACTGTTGGCGCTATATTACTCCTGTATAATAATAATAATAAAACATTTTTAAAATTATTTTTACATTTATTTAATTTAATATGAATTTTAAAAACTGTTATTTTTGTAACTTTATTTTTTAATTGCTATCACATGTGAGAGCATATTGGCGGTGACAGGTGCTCTTTAAGGTGATACTGAGGGTCCAAAAGACCCCCAGTATCACCTTTACACTTGAAATAAGCTATTGAAGTGCAGATAGCACTTCAATAGCTTATTGCTTGGCTTCAGGAGCCCAGCAATGACAGCTATGGGACTGGAAGTTATGCAATCTGCATCGCTCCCGGACCCACCGTACAGGGAGGAGATTGGTGAATGGACGTTTGCCGCTTTCCTCCCCAGCTTCCACCCGACACCAGAGAAGCTGGTCCCGGGCCCGTATGATGGGCAACAGAGCATGGGAAATACGGTGGGGGTGTTGGGCGGGGGGGCCCGTTTACTAGCCTGTAGAAGCAATCTGGCGACAGCTGAGTCACCAGAAGTCTAAGTGGTTGATTTACTAAAGTGAAATAGACTGTTCACTTTGCAAGGGAATTTTCCCTTAGCTTAGTGAATGATGTGAAGCTCTGCTGAATTCCATCATCCAACTGTACGCAAGGAAAAATATTGATTTTTGTTATGTTGCTTGTAAGTGATTGGATATTCTTTGCAAAGTTAATTTTTACTACATTCACTACCAAAATAAACCACTGTGTCTCCACTCCACTAGAGAGATTTACCATCACTTCCTGTCCTAAGAAAGAGGGTGGGAGGGAATTTCCCCAATGGGACCACACAATATGAAAAAAAATAAAAAGGTAATCTACAGTATGTCTTCCCCACTCTAAAAAACTAACTAAAAAAAAAAACTAACAGCCTAAATTTTTGGCTGGTGTTGTGCTTTATTCATACCTGTTTTAAGCAACAAATGTCATTGTAGTCAACTTGCCTCCACCTGTATCCAACAGAGACTTAGGGGTCTATTTAATGTTGAAAAAAAAAAAAAAGCCGTGTCAGAAAAGGAAAAAAAAAAATGTTGGCCATAGGAATACATTGCTAGATTCCTATTGGCTATTTCACTTTTGTACCCGCCCTCTGCTATTGTAGCTATTGTACCCACCCTCTGCTGCTTTCAATCAGTAGTGGGGACCTGATGGAGAACTACAGCAGAGGGCGGGTGCAATGCTAGTTTGCTTTTGGCTATTGCAAATTGAAATAGCCAATAGGAATCTAGCAATGCATTCATATGGCCAAATTGTAGTTTTTTTCCTATTCTGACACGGCTCCGTGTGAGAATAAAAAAAAAAGAAAAAGCAGTGTTTCTCTCCTTGGCGTCCGGGAGCGGGAGACTCCCGGAGCGCCCGGGAGAGTTAGGCTGTCTGGAGATCAGTGTCCCTGGTTAGCTGGTAACCAGGGACGCTGATCTCTCTGCAAGTGGCCGGAGCCAGCTGTAAGATAACGGCTGGCTGCGCCCAGCTGTCAGAAGCATGGCTCGGCCAGCTTCGGCTTTCAGCGCGGCTCAGCCGAGCCGAGGCATATGCCTTCGGCTCGACTGAGCCGCTCAGCCAAGTTCGGGAGCTGTACAGGCTATAGTGAATAGCCCGTACAGCAGCCCTTCGGTTCTACTGAACCGAAGGGGTCCTGCGGCCAAAGCTAGCTGAAGGAACGGCCGAAGCTAGCTGAAGGAATGGCCGAAGCTACGGCTAGATCCTTCGGCTGCTTCGTGAATAGACCCCTTAGTAGGGGATTCTGTTCTGAGTCCTCTGTCAATCTGTTGTTCTCAAAGTTGCTGGATGGTTTAAATATGTCCAGCTTTTTCAGTTGGTTTCAAAGACTGGAGCAGTGTTCTACAGAAAAATGATAACTATTATTTGAAATATGTTCCTATAACAAAAAAGGATGAACAGTTTTAATAGATCCAGCAGACTCTGACCTGTTATTTAAATAAAAGGGTGGTGTCCTTTGATCAGCACCAAGAAAAACCATTGCTGTCAGTGTCTTTTGGATAGAGCTATTCATTCTCAAAAAAGTAATCCCCAATGCTCCAGCAGCCTTGCACATGCCGTTAAAGTGATTGAAAACAACATATTAGAAGACTTCTGTGAAGCATCTTACCTCTCCCTGGGATCAAAGTGGGGAACTGGAGGAGGAATTTAATCTCATAATGTAGGGCACACCTAAACAGTCTCCAACATACAGGTAAAGTTTCATGACCTAAAGAGAAGCTTTTAGGGCCCATTCGCACTTGTGCCTTGTTGCAACATACACTAAAACACATTTGTTTGGTAAATTGCCACAATGCACGGCAACGCACCTGCTCAATGCGTTGTCATTGTTTGGGAATGGCACCCCAACCCATTGTACAGTATAGCACAATGCACCACAATGCATATACATTTTCATATGGTGTGGCTCATTATTAGCACAGACACCTCAATACAATCACCATGGGAAGGCAAATGTTTATTGCCCATAAACAGGATGGGAATACCCTATTCTAGTTACATATTCCCATCATTGGTGTCAGGAAGTCTGCATAGGTGTTAAACTGCAAAGGGAGCCCCCCTGCCAAGTATATGCTTTAAGGAAATAAATAATTACAATGGATGTCTACTGTTAACTGGTTCTAGATTTTTCTAGTTTGCCATGCATTTTTCGTGTGCAAATAAAAACATAACGTTTATCTGCAACTGGCAGGAGAGAAGCAAGTGGTGCATCCAGAAGATAATATGGTCCCAGAAGGATCAAAAAAATTTATATTTATGTTAATGAACATCACTACCAATACTTGATATTTAATAGTTGCTGTCAACCATTTTAAAATTACATCATGTACGCATGTAATTATAATGTAATATTATATAAAAGCACAATTTTCACAGACAGTGGCATTTTTACATTTTGGATGTGTAATTGAATTTTTACATTTAGCTTAGCAAAAATAAAGCATTTCCCCAATCTGATTTATTTTAAGATAAAAAATAATTTTTAAGGTAGTTTTGGTTGCTGGTTGCAACACCTGAACTCCTACCACAAAACTTTCATTTAAATCCAATAACCACAAAGGCCTGAACTGATTGGTAGAAGTAGCAGCCACAACAGATCTAAAAGATATATGAAAGCCTTAAAAAATAAAGCTGAACCCCTTGATTTCATACAAATCGCCAAGTGGTACAATAGTTTATTACTGTAGTTTGTGAGCTTATTTTTTCACATTACCATACTACATTGTCTTGAAGGTTTAATAAAAGACATAATTCTTTGCAACAATAATGCACTTCCTGGCCTTTGAATCAGGTCAGCTGGGTTAGAAAAACTAGCACATGATCATATGGCTTTCTGCAAGAGGATAATCTTGCTCATTCCTACTTTCAGCTATTGAGGATGCAGAAGATAGAGCCATGACCATAAAGGGAGATGACATCACACGGGGAGCAGCAAGAGGCAGTGATGTTTCAGCAGCTGGAGTTTACAGCAAAGTGGACTCCAGTGATGGGGAGTGTATGAACCATCTATTGGTGCCACCTATTGGAAAAGGAGGAATGTTCTGACGGAGAAGCAGAACTTCAGCAACTGAGCATTTTGTCTGGGGACAGGGGCAGCATGCAGAGGACTCAAGAAAAAAGCCATCCTAATCCATCTGGTGCAGGCCGCTGCTACCCCCAGGGCTGATCCTGAGAGCTTTACAGTGTGGGCCTGTTTTAACATATCTTCTGCCAGGGGCTGACTGGCAACTTTTAGCCCAGGGGGCAAGTACAACCCAGAGGCCCATGGTGCAGCAACTTGGCCCCCCTCCTGCTCTGCCTCTTCCCCGTCTTCTCCTTCAAAGCGCCTGCTACGCTAATAGCGTATCTTCTCAGAAGCTGCACCCAGCGCGCGCAAGCTTCTGACAGCGTTGGAGACGGGAGGCTGCAATTGGCGGTCGATCAGGTGAGTATTTAAAAAAAATGTTTTATTTTATGTTCCCGGGGACATTAAAAAATATCCCCGGATTTTTTTTTGTTTAAATGTGTCACCTTACCTTGGTGGTCAGTGGGGGCTCCCTGGGGGGGGGGTCTGCTGTGGCCGCAGCTGCAGTGGCTCCCTGCCCCCCGGCCCAGTCCGCCCCTGTCTTCTGCTATCACCCCATTGTAGTCTGCAGCCTCTGTCTGCTCATGAACAAATAGCTGTAGGAGTTTTCAAAACAGAACTGCAGCATTTTATATCCACAGGCTTCCAGCCCTTCGCCACTTCAGGACAGTCACAAAAAAAATGACAGGCAAGCATAAAAGGAAAGGAAGAGGTCCTGCCACATAGAGGTGGTAGGTACCGAGCTGAGCACTGCTTATATGACTTTCTCCTCATCCACCCCCCTTCAATACCTCCTCTGTCTATTCCTCTTACCCCCCTTCTTTTACCTCTTTTTCCTCCTCTCCCACATCCACCTCCTCCTTCCTCTTCTCCCCTTCCTTATTCACCTCTTCCTCCTCCCCCCGCATCCACTCCTCCTCCCCTTCTACCTTCACCTCTTCCTCCTTTACCTTCTCTTCCTTCTATGTATCTATGGAGATAATAGTGCCCCTGAATCATACATGGTGAAGAACTTTCTGCACAAGCATGGACATGTGTTTGAACGCGTTTTTGATGCATTCCAGTGAGTTGTTTTATTTTACAGTATGCAGATCATCTTCCTGAGGTCACTTCCTTTTTCTTCTGACCTTGTGTTACCTTGTAATTGCTCCAACATGGACCCGTGGAATGCAGGCATGCTCCTGGTGATGCTTATTCTACTGCTGCTGCAATGCTCTCAGGAGATGTCATTTTTGGGTGCACCCACTGAGAAATCTAAGAGAACCAAAGTGACAGTTTTGGAGTAGGTATGTCGACCTTCCTTTGCACCCGGACAAAAATGTTTTTCATTCACCATGGATGATGCACTGAACACACTGATGGGAACTAGAGCCCAAAATACCATTGGAATACATTAGATGCGTTCTGAAAATGTTCTGCTTTGCATCTGCCCCACACTTGGTGTGAACAAGCCCTAAAGGGCCTGGTATGACTTTGGGGGGGAACCCTACGCATTTTGCAACATTTTTAACTTGGGGTCCCTCCTAACTTACCTACCAGACCTAAAGGGTCTGGTAGGAAAAGTTAAGACACTTTTGGACGATTTCCTGAGAAACCATAATATACAGGGGTACAAGTACTCCTAAGAATGAGAGGAAAATAGGTTGGACTTGATGGACTTATGTCTTTATTCAACCTCAAATACTATGTAACTATGTAACTATGTATGGATTGGGAGGAGGACACCACACTGTTTTTTGTTTTATTTTTCCTTTATTTACATTTTTTTGGTTTTTTTTGCTCGCTACCTCTGAGGTAGCTAGCAGAATAACCGAGCCAAATGCTGCTCGGTGGCATTCGGCTATTCACTCACACCATTCTGCCCCTATAAGAATAGGGCAAACGGCGCAAGTGAACTGCCAGAAGTTCGGCTCAGCTGATCCCGATGTTGGGTTGGCTGAGTTGAACAGCTCATTCACTTCTGCTCAGCTGAACATGCTGGGCATGTTCGGCTGAACCGAAGTCAGCCAAAGCCAGCAGATGTACGGCTGATTTTAGCCGATGTACGATACAGCACTCTGCGCCTAAACGTAACTTTCTACCAATCAGTGCTGCCGTGGAGGAAAGATAAGCACCGGTGGGGACTATAGTCAGCCATTTTATACGATCAACAGCAGAGCTTTTATCTCAGCAGGGCAGAGCTCCAGAGTGTTGAGAAATCTCAAGGTTAATGGCATAGTTCTCTGCTCCTCATACTGACACAATGGAAGGATATGAGGCAGTAGGAAGGGGGAAAGGTGCAAAAAGAATGCACTGCATTGTATGAGTTCTGTCACTGAAGAAAAATTGTTGATTGTTGAGATATGCATTTGGATTCAGGTGAACTTTTCATTGGTAAAACTGTAGATAATTGTTTAATGTTTGGTTTCACAACTTTATGCAATACAAGGAGATAATGCATGACAGTGAAAATAAACTTTTATAGTTTAACATATCTGATTTGCTAGTTTTCCAAGAACAGGGTCATGGAGAAATCTCAAATGGGAAAGGCTTATATTGTGGAAAGGGTTACGTCACTGGGTGGCTGTGACTCCAGACCGGTTGTAGTTAAATTCCATTTTATATGTATTAATTGCATTTTCTGGACTGTTTTGTAACATCTGCTTCTAGTTGGCAGTAATAATGTCAAGTGGTAATAAAATGTTCCAGCTATCACATAGCTTACATGGTGTTTTGTCACAGTGCCATGACATGAGTAAAGGAAAAGTGCCCTTTTGGGATGCATGTTCATTGTTAAGGAGGGACTGTGTTTACAGTTCAGTTGTCCCTGAGGCATAATCACTAGTTATCATAGTCCAGTATCTTACCAATTACTGAAGTACAGTAAGTTATTACTGCTGCAGACAGTGTAAAGAATGTAAATGTTATTTTGTTTTCTATTCAATAAGAGATGAAGTTATTGTATGTCATGATTTATCTACTAAATTACTAAATTAAGTAGAAGTTACGGTGAATATGTAAGAGAGAGAGAGGTCTCTTGACCCTTTTAAACAGTTGTCTGAAACTTCTACTTTGTTTTCTAAGCTGACAAACATCCAGCTAAGTAGGACCGTTATTGGCATATATGATGGATATAGTAATGAACTCTTTGTATTAATAATTAATCAATGTTTTTAGGCATGTGTTGCTTGTTAGCTTTAAATGTTGTTCAGAATGACCCCAGGTTACATATGTAAATGCATGATGTCATTAAATGTAAGTGGAATATGGCAATTGTTGGCATATGGATATCTTGGGTATACACTAATTCTTGTTTTAGTAGGATGTTTTATTAGCAGTCCGATTGTTTGCAAAACCCTTTAATACACACAACATTATATAAACATTCTAAGGGCTAGTAAACTGTGTGTAGGTATAACAATTTGTGTAGGTCTTACAATCTTCTTACAGAGTGACATGTTAGTGTATGACTAATGTCTGATCCAAATAAATCTTCTGTAACAGCAAATGTAATTGCAAAGAGTGTTTATACACAGGTTATAAGTACTTGTCAGCAATTCTTAGGTTTACTTACTAACAACACATTATAGACACTGGTTCTAATGTTCTTTTAGTAGGTGGCTAAGGGTGCACCATTCTATTTATCAACAGAACATAGTTATTAAACCCCTGAGAAGCTCCAAAGTTACCTGGTGTTTTGCTAAAGCCTCCTTGACATGCACTTAAGGAAAGAAGTCAGCACAGAAGCTATACACATTGGGGGGAATTTATCAAAGCAATTGCGACAGTTTTAGCCTCTTAGATCATTTTTTTTATGTGCAAATCTGTCTTTCAACATGTGCCCCTGTTTTCACCTGAGCTTGCACTACTTTTTCAATTGCATATTTTTTGTATGTGTTTTTTACCTGTTTTCATCAGAACTTGCACTACTTTTCCAACTGCACGTGTTTTGCACCAGTTTTCATCAGAGCTTGGACTACTTTTTCAGTTGCATGTTTTTTGCACCTTTTTTGCACCTGTTTTCATCTGCACTTTTTCTGGGCTGTCTGAAACTGGAGCATCACCTAAGAAAACAATCACAACTTAAGAAGTCCCCATGACCACTTCTTTAAGATGTGACAGTTACGTTTTTTGCCTGAAGTTACGAGTCTTCTTTCCTGGAGTCTATTAATCATCATTTATCAACAACATTACACTAGCATCATAAATCTGGTGCAAATATATTCCGTACAAGCTCAAACACTCGCAAATGCTATGATAAATTCCCCTCATTGTTCCTCTCATCTTCACCCACACTTCCAAATGGACCCTGCTCTCCCATTCAGGAGTCATTGCACCCTTATGACCCTGAGCTAGCCCTGCAGCAATGCCTAAGAGAAACACAATTAAACAAGAGTGGAAGAGTTCCATCCTTGTTCAGACTTTCCTACGTGAAAACACAGTCCAAGAGGTAACAAGCTTTTTGGCTGCAAGAAAATTACAAACATAACATTTAAACCAATTAGTTTTCAGAGCATAATTCCACCTGGGG
>NW_017306518.1:1612465-1614536 GCF_000935625.1 Nanorana parkeri | reverse complement strand
GGGGGGGGAGTTCAGAATGCTCATACCTAAATTTACAGCTTTTTAGTATTTCCAACTTACATAGGAGACTTTGGGGGAAGAAAACTGTGAGACGTACCAGATTCTCGAAGACACCAAGCATCACTTAAGATTAAGGAAGCCTATGTTAACAGCCAGAAATCTACAAAACTGCTGTCCACTTTCCACTTCTTGGATTATAAACTGATCCAAGCAGGGTCCTGTTCTACTCCTTTAATATATTTGTGTACAGTTTTCTTCTGTAATTGGTACTTTTTCACCCATGCATTATTTAATGTTGAGTACTAAATAATATGATGTGTTTTTAAAACTAAAGGACAATATTTTTTATTAAAAATAATGCTTTAAAAATATATACTCGTTTGCTCGAATTAAGCAAAAGTTAATTTTATGGGTCTTTTAATTGTTACATTATGCACTGTAGTTAACTGTACCATCTTCTTATTGTGGTATTTCCTAAATTATAAACAAGTCTATAGACATAATACGGGTTGTTCCTGTTTCATGGAGCCTTCCTGTTTTCAAATAAGTTTCAGTGTTATTTAGTTGTCTAAATTGTTTTTAGATTTAGATAGAGCTGGTAACACATGAAGAATTAACTTTTTATATCAAAGCAATATACTGTATATCTAGTTCAGAATATGGTATTATTTTATAGGGATGCACCGATACTAATATTGGTGTAGGAGTTTTCAAAACAAAAAGGCAGCCGTGTGAATAACTGACCCGAAGTGAAGTTAGCCGAACGCTGTTCGGCTATTCACTTCAGGCTTGTACGGCTGATTTCAGCCGTACACCGACTGGAACAGCCACCCCGAAGTGCAGAAGGAGTTCGACTCAGCTGATCCAACATCTGGATCGGCTGAGCCGAACCTCAGGCAGGCTACTCGCTGCTGTTTGCCCTATTCTCATAGATGCCGAACAGCAGTGAGTGAATAGCCGAATTCTCACCGAGTGCATTCGTCTTGGCTATTCTGCTCGGTACCTCTGTGGTACCAAGCAGAATAAAAAACCAGTTAAAAAGGAGAAAAAGAACATGACTGGGCGGAGCTGGCAGTGACAGCTAGCTCCGCCTAACTGTTTTCTATTGGCCGGAACCAGCAGTCATTACAATGAGAGCTTAGCGGGGCCGGCGGTGATATCAAAGCCGGCTCCACTAATCTCTCATTGTAATGACAGGTCAGCGTCCCCTGGTTACAAAGTAACCAGGGGACGCTGTTCTGTCATTACGATGAGTGCTTAGCAGAGCCGGCTTTGATATCACTACCAGCCCCGCTAAGCTCTCATGACAGTTCAGCGTCCCCTGGTCACTAGGTAACCCACTAGGTAACCAGGGGACGCTAAAGTGTCATTACACACTGAGAACTCTGCGCAGCCGACGTGATATCATGGCGGCTCTGCCGAGTTCTCATTGTAATGACAGATCAGCATCCCCTGGTTACCTGGGAACAAGGGGATGCTGATCTGTCAATGCAAGTGGCCAGAGCCAGCCGTGAGATGACGGCTGGCTCCGCCCAGCTGTCAGTAGCAGGCTTTCAGCCGGCCAATGGCCGGCCGTTCGTCCAGCTTTGGATTTCCCCTTGGCTCAGTCGAGCCGAAGAATATGCCTTCGGCTCGACTGAGCCTCTCGGCCAACTTCGGGAGCTGTACGGGCTATAGTGAATAGCCGTGCAGCAGCCCTTCGGTTCTACTGAACCGAAGGGCTCCCGTACCTGAAGCTAGCCAAAGGATCAGCCGAAGCTACGGCTGGATCCTTCGGCAGCTTTGTGAACAACCCTCTGAGGATTTGGGTAAGTACTCGTTCTAGCCTATATGCTCCGATACTTACCACCAATACTGGAACATCCGGTCAGAGGGAGATTTCCTCTGACCAACAGTGCCGTGAGGGAACATAAAGCCGGCCCCCTGGCCAATCAGAAAACCTGGTGGCGAGTAATTTCCCAGAAAGCCGGATCCATGCTGTTTGGCCAGCTCCATGCTGATTGGCTGGGAAGCCGGCTTTATGTTCCCTCACGGCACTGCTTCAGAGGAAATCTCCCTCTGACTGGAAGTT
>NW_017306518.1:1611720-1612311 GCF_000935625.1 Nanorana parkeri | reverse complement strand
TGTGTATATATATATATATATATATATATATATATACACTTACAGTATATACCACTAACAGGTGAAGTGAATAACACTGTGTGTTGGAAGCAGAAAAATTGGGCAAGCGTAAGAAGGGAGCGGCTTTGACAAGGGCCATATTGTGATGGCAGACAGCTTCAAACTGGTCAGAGCAACTCCAATCCAAACAGCTGGCTCAATTCTGATTGGGTGGGAAGCCGGCTTCCCAGCCAATCAGCATCAAGCTGGTGTTCTATCACTTCAAAACAGCGGCCAAACAGCACGGAGTCGGCTTCCCGGACAATCAAGAAGCTAGGCAGCAGGTAATGACGCGCTGCCCAGCTTCCTGATTAACTGGGAAGCTGGCTCCATGCTAGCAGAACTACATGTATCAGTACTCAGTATCGGCGAGTACTGAAAGATACATTTCGGTACTCCTACTCGATACCGAAAAAAACAGTATTGGTGCATCCCTTATTATTTTATATACACATTGGATCATCATTTTAAACCTGTAAAATGAAATTTAGAAAATATAACATATGATATATACAGTGTGTATATATATATATATATATATATATATATACA